>NW_026926898.1:0-29424 GCF_032062105.1 Saccostrea cuccullata | reverse complement strand
ATCTTATGAACGATAACTCGTTATATGAACGATAACTCATGTTCGACTTCTTTTACGCCATAGCATCTAGTCATTGCAATGGAAACAAAACGAATATGACGTCACAATAGAGAGGCGTAAATATTCAAGATTACGACACTTTTTGTGATCAAGCAGCCACGGGTAGGAGAGACTCTGGACCGTGGCTCGAGACGATGGACTACACTAAGATACATAATTCTGTGTATCGGTTTTTGATTTCGATGAACGGTTTTGCCGTGGTTACTAAAAATAATAATTTCTTTGAAAAACTTTCAAAATGCTACTCCTCCTACAGTTTTGGTCTGATTTCAATATTAATAACTTGACACACAAGTAGATTACACTAAGATACATACATCTATATACCGGTTTTTGATATCGATGAACGGTGTTGCCATGATTTATACTAAAAATAGAAATTTCTTTGAAAAACTCAAAATGCTATTCCTCCTAGTTTTGGTCTGATTTCAATATAATTTGACAAACACATAGACTACGCTAAGATACATAATTTTTTGTATCGGTTTTTGATTTCGATGAACGGTTTTGCCGTGGTTACTAAAAATAGAAAATTCTTTGAAAAACTTTCAAAATGCTACTCCTCCTACAGTTTTGGTCTGATTTCAATATAACTTGACACACAAGTAGATTACACTAAGATACAGACATCTAATATTTCTTCATTTCTTTTTTTAAATTGTAAGTCAGACTGTATTGACATTTCGTCAATAATTAATCCCCCTTCAAAACCCTCAGGAGGAATATTTTTAAGTTTGGCCTCATTTGACATCCAATGGAGGATATCTTTATTCATTCCTGCTTCCTGATTAACAGAAGTTTTAAAATTTTGCAGTAATTTTTCCGATGGAAGAGGTAAAAAATTGCCATTTCTTAAATCACTATAGCCTCTTGGACTTCTACACCTTAGAGTGAGACACAGGCGGATAATATCTCTATCCCACCGTCTTCCATGGGGGTTTCTCTCCAGGGCCATTTTTTTGTGAAAGTAGAAATTTTTTCATCTTCTCACTGCATTCAGGGAAAACAGTTGCTAAGACTTTTGACATATCATCATTATCTCTTTCACATAATAATAACTTGCTACTGTCATCAGTATTTGTACCAGCACATGCTGAATTTATTTGTAATTTCTGGTTTTTATTGACATCAGCATTTACTGGTTCATTTTCTGTCTTTATAGATTCCCTCTCATGTGGAGGCTTTCCCAGATTTTTGCACTTAACACACGATTTGCTTGCTTGATTGGAAGTTTTAAATGGCAGGATGATGATAAAGTTATTTGATCTGTAACAAACTTTTTCACAATTTTAATCAGAAACGTGATACATGTTCTTTAAAAACATTTTCTTTAACTTTGGACTTTGTAATTGTCTTTGCACCATCACAGTAACATAATTGTCTAATAATATTAAATATTGTATTTGCACAAAATGTATTTTGTAAACTCAACATATCAGGCAAAATTTTCTTTCCTATAACCTGCAAGCTCCATGTATAGTCTGACATCACAAGAATTTCAGTCAGCACTTTTATCCCATTGATTTTGATGCCACTGAAATATCCTATTGTGAGAGAATTGTGTGATTTTGACAAAAGAAAAAAATCTTCAGGTACATGAGATGGCAATGAGCTAAAGTCAGTCTCAATAGTTTCTTTCCATTTTAAACCATGGTAACGTTTGGTCATTTTTGCCCAGTTGTCCTTACAGCCTCCGTTTTTAATTTTGACATTTTTGAAAAGTTTACTTGCAAATTTGCCAATGGAAACACTTCAGGCTTCACCAGGATATTTTTAGGTCACCTGAGTAAACTCAGGTGACCTATTGCTATCTGTTTTCGTCCGTCGTCGTGCGTCGTCCGTCGTCCGTTAACATTTGAACATTTTCAGCTTCTTCTCTGCAACCACTGAACCAATTTCAACCAAATTTGGCACAAAGCATCTATGGGTGAAGGGGAACAAAAATTGTGAATTTCATGATCCCTGCCCCCCTGGGGCCTGAGCGGTTGGGCCAAAACCAGTAAAATTAATGCAATCTTTAAAAATCTTCTCCTTTACTCATGGACATCAAGCAGTCAAACTGTTTGCATGATTGTAATCAGCACGGGTGCCTCTACCAAAATTGTGAAATTCATGGCCCTGGGGTCAGAGATTCTAGTGCTAGGGCGGGGCTAAATAAGTAGGTAGTGAAAATGCATTATTTCTTTGAAAATCTTCTTCACTGCTCCTGGGTATTAAATAAACCAACTAAGTACATAGTTATGATGAGCATTTCCAAATTTGTGAATTTTATGGCCCCAGGGTCAGGGGTTCTGGTGTTAGGAAGGGGCTCTATTGATTATATAGTGAAAATACATGAATTCTTTGAAAATCTTCTTCTCTGCTCCTGGGTATTAAATAAACTAACTAAGTACATAGTTATGATGAGCAAGAGTGCTTCTACCAAAATTTTGAATTTTATGGCCCCAGGGTCAGGGGTTCTTGTTTTAGAGTGGGGCTCTAATGATTATATAGTGAAATGCATGAATTCGTTGAACATCTTATCCTTTGCTCCTGGTTAATATACTAATGATCTAATTACATATTTAAGGTCGGGATTTATTTTATTTTCAGTTTTACAAACCCTCCGCTCAAGGTTTTGAATTTTCAGAAAAAAATAAAACAATTTTTTCTTTCCGATGTCAAATTTGAGTCGGGATCGAGATTTCAAATTTACGAACTCGCACTTCCGGTTTTAAGATGAAACGGCGGGTAAATAAAGCTAGATCTGAGAAGATAGCTTGGTTTAGTGTAAAATTCATCGATACGAATGCCATTCAAAACGTTTCACCCGTTCAAAGGACAAATAAAATGCTGACGACTGTGTTGCACAATGACATGCTGGTGAGATAATTATGTATTCGTTTCAAATGTATTTGTCTGTAAATTATTTTCCTCCCCCAGGTTTTAAACTGCCCGTGGTAGCTATTGCATATTGCCAGCGACATTGTTTAGGTCTCTGTTATAGCTTACAGTCTAAGCATCATTCTTCAGAAATGGGTTGCTTATGCATCAGATGTAATGAATAAAACTATGGGAGAAGTTAAGTCCATTTGAGGAAGAAATAAACAATAACCTGAAGAAATTTAAAAAAATTCAACTATTAAAAGGCAAGAATATACAAATATATACAGGCATGTAGTATCATTTGTATCAGCCAGAAAAATTATTTAAAATGTTCACCCTACTCCCCAATACTGGACCGTCTGTTTTATGATAGGAATTATAATTTTAGGCATCAAGTAAATTTTAGAACAAAGTCTACACATTCACCTAACACATATTAAAAAAATGAAGATATGGGCCATTTTCAAAATATGTCTACTTTTAAGTTGTGCATTTTGAAAAAATAAATGCAAAAGTCAATTATTTGTTTTAAGTTTATTTCATTAACACAACATTAAGCAACAAAAATTCAGCAAAATGCACAAAAGAAATTGATTTTTAAAGTAATAAATTGCTATTTGATGTATCCCACCTCAAATTTTATGTCCTTTCTGTTACTTGAATGAAAACAACTGTAAATTCTTAAATTTTTAAAAATGAGTTTAAGGACTTTCATATTCTAACAAAACAATACAAAATTATTATTACATACTCAAAAGTATTGTGTTTTTCTAAACACAGGGATGTTTTAGATTGTAATAAAAGACAGGTAACTGAAACAATTTGATGTTTGTAAATTATATTCATAACAGTTTCAAGGAACAATGTCGAAATAAAAAAATAAAAAAACATTTAGGCATCTCAAAGCAAGGAAAGTGTAACCTTAATTTGACAAAATGATGTTTGCTATCTTAAATTATGTTTTGACCAAAAATTGTTCTTATAACAGGATGGACATTAGGGTAACACCAAGGACACAAAAATAACAGAATGGACAGTCATGTAAAAAAAAACCAAGAAAAATCATTACATATTGTCTTTTCTTTAAGACAAGGTTCTAAAACAAATAACCAAATGGAAATTATTTTATGATATTTAACAAGTTTGGATATTTTTCACAGTATTTGACAATCATTGACAATAACTTGAATCAAAGATAACAGGAAGGACTAATAATAATAACAGAATGAACAACTTTTAAAAAAATTATCCTCCCAAAACTTAAGATGCTTTGTATTCCTCTTTCTAGTTAAAACGTAAAAATAACTTGACAGTTTTCTGAACAACTCATCAACATTTTTTTTTCTATTTTTCACAGTTTTTGGCTATAGTTAAAATGAAATCTGATTATCATAACAGAAGGGACTAATGATAATAACAGAATGGACAACTGAAGTTTTTTAAAACTAACACATTAAAACAAGTTAAGTTCATCTTCACATTTGATGCATGAAAAATTATTTGTCAATTTTCTGAATATCTCATGGACATATTTTTTTAATTTTAAAGATATTTGGTTGTAATGGACAATAATCTAACTATAGATAACAGTAGTGACTTATGCCATAACAGGATGGACAAATAAATAAATTTTAAACCAAAAACATAAGATAGGTTTAGTTTATTTAAACATTTAATGCATAACTAATTTATTTTTCAACAATTTTTTGAGAAAGTATAGAAAAAAATTGATGTAGATTAACATCACTGCATTGGCTTTGCTGAGATATGCCAGTGGTTGATTTACATTTTTGTAGAGCATAATTCCAGAGGTCGACATCCACAAAATATTTCCGATTGATCAGTTGTGGTTCTGGAATTACAGCCAACACATTCTCCATTTTGTACCAACAGATATCTTTTATTGCTTTGGGCCAATAAAATGAACAGTTTGCTGGGTTTCTGCCAACACAATGCTTACACTGCACTTGCACTTCAGCCTCATCTACATCCAACACAATACCTGGGTAGGGTTTTTCTTCATACTGGACGAGGACATAACACCCTAAAAGTTCACTAGGAGGAGGTACTTCGCATTCTGTAGTTGAAGACTTTATTGCATCTTGAGATTGATGTGCTTCCTTATTGGAACTTTCACCATTCTTCTCTGCCTCCTGTGTTTTTTCATCTAATCCTTCACCATTCTACTGCCTCCTGTGTTTTCTCATCTAATCCTTCACCATTCTTTTCTGCCTCCTGTGTTTTTTCATCTAATCCTTCACCATTCTTCTCTGCCTTCTGTGTTTTCTCATCTAATCCTTCACCATTCTTCTCTGCCTCCGGTGTTTTCTCATCTAATCCTTCACCATTCTTTTCTGCCTCCTGTGTTTTCTCATCTAATCCCTCACCATTCTTTTCTGCCTCCTGTGTTTTCTCATCTAATCCTTCACCATTCTTCTCCGCCTTCTGTGCATTTAATCCTTCAACATTCTTCTCTGCATTCTTTGTTTGCATGGTTACAGTTCGTTGAAAATTATTTTCAATTGGAAGAACTGCTACAAAGTGATTTGGGACCCAGTTCTTATCCACCATGTCATTTCTTGTAGAGGTCCACATAATATATATTCTATTAGTGGATTTCTTCACTCTGGGTACAATCAGCCGATGTAAGTCTTTCCTTACATTTACATTACCTTTACATGGGTAAATCGAAAACACTTCTCGCCCCAAGACACTTGCAAGACAAAATATTTGCCATATCCCCATATACGAAGCATTCTTTGTTATTTTCAAGGTTTCTCTCTTGTAGATATTTTCAATTTCCTCTTCATTCAATCTGCGTGAGACCAAATATTCATCAGAATACAAAGCGTAATTCTTAGCTATGTGTTTCATTTTTGTAGGCAAACCTTTTTCCAGAAACCTTTGAGAGAGATACTTATTCTTATGTATGGTAGCTTCAACAATGATTCTCACTCTCATTTCTTTTCCATAATTCTGGCTACCAAATCCAAGAATACTTCCTGTATAAGGAAGACAGTTTCCATCAGCCTTCACATTGACAGGATAAAGCACAGTGTCTTGGGGAGTATCCACTGGATAAATGTCCATAGCGTTTTCATCAACCGAAAGCCCTGTGTTCATGATTGAAGCAGCAAAGTCATAATCCAGGGAAAAGTTTTGACTGCCTTGAAGTATTTCTTCACATTTTGTCGTCAGTTCCTGAAACGATGAACATCTTTCTAATTCCAGAAGACTCTTTTCGTAAAACAACTCCCTACTACTAGGAACCTCATTGTTTTGGTCAACATTTTCCCTCTCATATGTTTTTGCCACCTTTTCTTTTGTGGCCCCTTTTAAACTGCCCTCTGACTTCCTTTTCTGAGGTTTTGTAACTGCTTGAACAGTTTTCACCGCAACTCTTGCAAACTTCCATTCATGGCCTGAATGAAATTCTCCCTCTTCACAATAACAACTTACTTCTCTGTACCAACATTCTCCAATATTCTGAGTGGTCTTTACCTGGTGTATTTTATACGTTCCTGGGATCGGTTTCAGCTTCTGCTCCTAGGAATTCGAAGGAACACAATTCTCTTCAACCTCATACAGGAAAACAGATGTACCTTGCTCCTGTATGTTAGAAACAAAGGAGGCAGCATCAGTGATATCACGGCCATGCAACACCAGAGAGTTTCCTGTTCTCTTTAGAGAACCTCCAACACCATCTGGCACCCCCTTCCCGTGACCACTCTCGTGAAAATTCCAGGTGGCTGTGCAAATTCCCCTGTCAGTCATTTCATTGGAAAGTAGATAAAAATTTCCCTTCTGCTTGTATTGCGATGAAGCCCCATCACTGTAAAAGTGCAAAGTATCTATTTCTTTGTTCTGCAAAACTTTATCCAAGACTGGTCTTAAGTATGCCCAAACTGCTTGTGGACCATGTTCCAGGGAGTTAGACACTCCACAAAATGTTTCAGTAGAATTCTTTGTGTATACAACACCTGTATGCAGAGTGATTTGCCTCTTCGAGGCACCAAAATGCATACTCTGAATTTCCCTGGCCATTTTGCACTCATAATTCTCGGAAAAATCAACATGAATAATTGCTTCATTTTCCTTCAGGTTTTCCTTGAGGTACCGAAAATGGTTTACTTGATTCTCAATATTAAAGAAATGAACTTTGAATCTCGACATCATCTCTGCAAATTTGTCAACTAATTGTCCAATATCACCTGTTTCTTCTGTCTTGACAGTGACATTGACCTCTTTCTCAGTTTTCTTAACTATCCGTTTTTCCTTTTTTATCTGCCATTGAAACCATTTAGCCTCTTCATTTTTGTCTAACTTTGTGGGTATAATGATATCCCTGCATTTAGGACACTTTCCATACATGCATGTAATGTTTTTACTGTCACAGGAACACATGTTGACCAGTTTGTGAAGGTCCTTGGTTCCAATGACTTCTCTTTTATGCAAAGCATCTGCCAACAACTGAATATTTTCATGTTGTTTACAAGCACAGGTCTCTCTGTCGTTTTCTGTGGGAAAGACAACCCAAAAAGGCCTTAGTCTTGAAAATGTTGTGTAGCTGACATTTGTGCTTGTGTTCTCTAAGCGAAACTTTTCGAATAGTTTCTCGATGGTGTTTAGTAATATTCTTTTTTGCTTTTTCATTTTCCTTCTGGTTATTGTTTCCTTGATACCAGCAGTGGCTCGGCTGTTATCGTCACTTTCATAGAAGTTTTCAATTGTTGACTTCAGTCTTGATGCCAAGTTCCCTTTATTTATCCTGTTTATTTTCTTCCAATAGAAACAGAGACCATTCATTTCTTTTTAATGCATTTGTATTTTTTCATAATTTTTCCTCTTACGATTTCCAGCAATTTGTTTTTTGTCTGATTATTTCCATTTTTGTACTTTTCTTTCAATTCCTCCTTCAAAGCAAAATGAAACAGAAGAGTTCTCTTTACTTTCTTCCTCTGTTGTGTGTTTTTTGTGAAATTCCTTAAGAGTTTCTTTGTCTTTGATCTTGGAGTGTCAGGAATCCCTCTTTTAACTTTTTTTCTCTCCTTTTCTAATTTCTTCCTAAGTTTAGCATTTATACGCTTTCCAGATATGATTGAAGGCGTGCATTATCCCTGTAACACTTTGCTATTTCCCTCTTTCTCTTGCGTGATTGACGTTCTCCTCTACGGGTGGCTTGCTGAGGCTCAGGACTTGAAAAAGGTGACGGGGAGGAGTATTCATTGCCACTGTTTCCTGCATATTTTTCCTTTGCCTTTGGGTTCGTTTTGTTTTCCTCCATTCTTTTCTTTGGTGTCTCTTTTCCCTATCAGTCATTTGGTCTATTAATTTTCTCTTTCCTTGTTGTACATCAAGTCTATGTTTTGTTCTTTCCTTTTCCAAATACACAGATCTCCGCACTGGATCTCTGTCTCTTTTTTCGTGATAACGCTTCTGTTTCTCAGCAGCTGATAAAGGCATATTGTATTTAGATCTAAAAAGAAAAATACCTTAACTAAGAGAAAGTTTATAATTTTAATAGAAATCAAAATGATTATCATTAATATTACTTAATTAACATACATATGTCCCTTCTGTTACCCACATTAATTATTTTATAAAATCAAATCTAGATACATTACTTTATTAAGGTCTTCCGTCTTCACGGAAGACCTTATAGTGATTCTACTGTTTCTTATTATTCTTATTATTATTATTTTTTTTGACAAAATTTTGTGCAGGCGATTTCTCGAAAACTATTCAGCGGTTTTTCATGAAACTTTCACAAAATATGTGTCATTATATGAAGTTGTTACATCCGAAGAGAAATTTGGAAAATTCGCTTCCGGTGCCAAGTTATGGACAATTTCCTGATTTTAAAATGCGATTTTGTCGCCCCTTTTTATCGAAAATGGCTAAGGATATGAACTGGAGACTTATTGGAGATGATAGATCATGTCTTTGTTGTTTGCAGAATCGCCTTTTCGTGCGTCGTCAGTACTTCCGGTCGTTACGAATTGCAATCTTTAAAAAATCGTATTTTCTAACTTTTTTGTTTTTCAGTATTTTTCATTTATATTTGGTATGGTAATAGAAGCTCTGTAATGCTTACTATTTAATTTGTTTGAATGTTAATAAATCTAAAGTCTATATTCAGCATTCAAATATCTGAAGCGGGTCCAAAATGGCGACTGTCTCTGTCAACGCCGACATTTCGCAATAGTGGTTTACGGAGGCAGCCGAGCGTTTGCTTTAACGAAAGTAACATAAGAATAAATGAAATGTAAAGAAATACTTGGATTGTCACCTCGTAGTTTCGTTGCAGTTCTGTGTCAAACTAACGTCTTCTATAGTTGGTTTTGGTTGGTTTTCAAAGTAGAAAAACAAAAGACGATTGTGCAAAATGTGCAAATGATATTCGATACCCAATATCTTTTGTGCATCACGGAAAAACTTAAATCATACTTATAAGTAATACTTTCTCAAAAAAGAATATCAATTAATATTGTCAGTATATATTTTTTTAAAGATTGCTTCATGGTGTTTATTTTAGCATTCTTGTCTCAAAGACCTGATTCAGGGTATTGAGCATAAATGATTTCTGATTCCCTGACCATCAAAGGGTGAGCCATGTTTTTTCGGCGAAACGTTTCAACCTTTTTCGATTAACTAATCGTTCACTTTGGGGATAAACAGGAAATTGAAAAAAATTCATAACCGTTTCACCGCTTTAGTGTTACATGCATATATACAATATGGAATTTTTAAAATGTGTTAAATATACTTTCTAAATCTCGATCTATAAAAACGTTCTTTTTTTAATATCAGTGAAGCTATCACAGCTATTTAATAGAACATTCCAATTAACTCTTGGTGTTTGGCGCTAAATTTTGAACAGTGACCTGCCTTTCATAATTTTAAGAGAGAAGCATATTCGTAAATATATACAAGTAGATTTAGAGTAGAGGTCCCGATAGCGTAATATTTAGTGCGTTGGAATTTCATGCTAGCGACATGGGTTTAATCCCCCTTGTGTGCAAATCGTTTTTTACTTTTTCAGCTCGATTTTACGTCTTCTTTCCGGAATCGGACAAGACCTCTCGTTGCTCGCAACGAGTTTCACATCTAGTGTATTATACTTTTCCTATGTTGTTGCACAAGTAATATACTTTGAATACCATCAACATATATTTTCAAAATAAAAATAACAAACAGATACAAAATAATTTTTGAGAAAATGTCCCTCCTGTTACATTTTTGTCCATTCTGTTACCATAAATGCAGATTATAGAAATATTTCACATTCTAAGAATAATTTCAATAAATAAAATATGCTCATATGACAATAATTAAATAGTGATCGCTTATATCTAGGAGTTAAATAAATCTTTCTTTTTTTTTAATTAAAAATTTATTTATATGATTTTATTCTCCTTACTGTTACCACAGACATCCCTTCTGTTACCATTGTAATGGTAACACGAGTGACAGTAACAGAAGGGACATATTTAATATAAACACTCCTTATTTATTATATTGGACTCTGCCTGTGACATTGAAAGGTTAAAACCATTTTGGAGACATTAAATGTATTTATTTGTTCTATTGGTTTCTAAAATTAAAAGAGGTTTAGTTTATAAAGAAGGTAACAGATAAGACATATATATTTCATACACTTCTACTCAATCAACTTGCAGTCTTTGTGTCTCGTTCTTCTCTAATTCATCTTCATGCCGCTTGCTAACATTGAATTAACAGGAAATGATGTCACTTTGAAAGTCCTTAGAAGAGTTCCACATTAGGGGGAACAACTTTTATTTTTATATTTTCATTTCAATAACAGAAGTTACACAAACATGTGTGACATGTTACCTCTGTACAAATTACAGGTAATTAGTGAAGTTAATTCTAAAAATATCAGTAAAATAAGAATAGCATTGATTTTTAGAAGTATTTTTTATTACATATAAAGTTTAAAGATTGTTCATATATTGCAATAAAATATTTTTGGTTTATAAACATAATAATAAATGCATGCATATATGTGACATTGATTTTCTGATAGTTTTAGATATAATTTACACCCGTGTTGATTTTTTAGATATACCTGGCAAATATTTTTCTTTGATTTTGAAATGCTTGAAAAACAAACATCACTATGAGTAAAAAAAATTCATAAAATATTTTCATTTTTTACTATTTTACACTAAAAGACAGAAAAGTAGACATTATTTGTAAATGACCCATATATTTAAAGACTTTTAAAGAATTGATTTTTTAAAATATATTTTCACCAACATCGCAAAATTTATATAACTGGCCCAAACTACCTAAACTGGCAGATGATGAAATAAGCAATTAAATGTTCTACTTTCCTATTTATAAGCAGTATGTGTCCAGTGGTAAGGAGCCTATTAGAATAGCATAAAAAAAGAATGTACAAATGTTAATAATTGATTTATCAATTTTTTTTAGCTCTACTGGTCAGAGACCAGAAGAGCTTATGCGATAGTAATGTGTCCGGCGTCCGTCCGTCTGTCTGTCCGTCTGTCTGTAAACAATTTTTCAAAACGCTACTCCTCCTACAGTTTTGGTCTGATTTCAGTATAACTTGGCACACAAGTAGACTACACTACGATACGTAGAATAGTGCATCGGTTTTTGATTTCGATGAACGGTGTTGCCATGGTTACTAAAAATAGAATTTTCTGTGAAATTCCTTAAAAACGCTACTCCTTCTACAGTTTTGGTCTGATTTCAATATAACTTGGTACACAAGTAGACTACACTAAGATACTTAGAATAGTGCATCGGTTTTTAATTTCGATGAACGGTGTTGCCATGGTTACTAAAAATAGAATTTTCTGTGAAATTCCTTTAAAACGCTGCTCCTTCTACAGTTTTGGTCTGATTTCAATATAACTTGGCACACAAGTAGACTACACTAAGATACATAAAATAGTACATCGATTTTTGAATTCGATGAACGGTGTTGCCATGGTTACTAAAAATAGAATTTTCCGTGAAATTCCTTAAAAACGCTACTCCTTCTACAGTTTTGGTCTGATTTCAATATAACTTGGCACAAAAGTAGACTACACTAAGATACATGGAATAGTATATCGGTTTTTGATTTTGATGAACGGTGTTACCATGGTTACTAAAAATAGAATTTTCTGTGAAATTCCTTTAAAACACTACTCCTTCTACAGTTTTGGTCTGATTTCAGTATAACTTGGCACACAAGTAGACTACATTAAGATACATAGAATAGTGCATCAGTTTTTAATTTCGATGAACAGTGTTGCCATGGTTACTAAAAATAGAATTTTCTGTGAAATTCCTTTAAAACGCTACTCCTTCTACAGTTTTGGTCTGATTTCAATATAACTTGGCACACAAGTAGACTACACTAAGATACATAAAATAGTGCATTGGTTTTCGATTTCGATGAAAGGTGTTACCATGGTTACTAAAAAAAGAATTTTCTGTTAAATTCCTTTAAAAGGCTACTCCTTCTACAGTTTTGGTCTGATTTCAATATAACTTAACACACAAGTAGACTACACTAAGATACATAGAATAGTGCATCGGTTTTTGATTTCAATGAACGGTGTTGCCATGGTTACTAAAAATAGAATTTTCTGTGAAATTCCTTTAAAATGCTACTCCTTCTACAGTTTTGGTCTGATTTCAATATAACTTGGCACACAAGTAGACTACACTAAGATACATAAAATAGTGCATTGGTTTTCGATTTCGATGAAAGGTGTTACCATGGTTACTAAAAATAGAATTTTCTGTTAAATTCCTTTAAAAGGCTACTCCTTCTACAGTTTTGGTCTGATTTCAATATAACTTAACACACAAGTAGACTACACTAAGATACATAGAATAGTGCATCGGTTTTTGATTTCAATGAACGGTGTTGCCATGGTTACTAAAAATAGAATTTTCTGTGAAATTCCTTTAAAACGCTACTCCTTCTACAGTTTTAGTTTGATTTCAAAATAAGTTGGCACACAAGTCGACTACACAAAGATACATAAATTAGTGCAATGGTTTTTGATAAGTACAAACCAGTAGAGCTACAGTCTCGACAGAGACTTCTGGTTTTCATAATGGGTGAAGTACTGGTTTATGGTCAGTAATGAACAAAATTCCATCTGATTTTTTTCATTTTTAGCTCTACTGGTCAGAGACCAGAAGAGCTTATGCGACAGTAAGGTGTCCATCGTCCGTCCGTCTGTCAGTCTGTCTGTCCGTTTGTAAACAATTTTTCAAAACGCTACTCCTCCTACAGTTTTTGTCTGATTTCAATATAACTTGGCACACAAGTAGACTACAGGCACGTAGCATCGTTTTTGAAAGTGGGGGGGCCAACCTGAGCAAATTTTTTTTTTACTTACCTTAAAAAGTTGACAAGCAAAAAAAAAAAAAAAACCAAAATGAAAAGTTGCCCAAACTCGAAAATCCTATTTCGTGGGGGGGGGGGGGGGGGGGGGGGGGTAGTGGCCAACTTTTTCAAAGCCAACTTGTATCACTTCCAATTTTTTTTCCTTACAATCCTTCCTATCACTATCCTATGGTTATAAAGTGGGGGGGGGGGGCAACCATCCTATCAATGAACATTTACTATAGTAAAGGTTATGTTGGGGAAAAAAGTGGGGGGACCTGGCCCCCCCCGGATGCTACGTCCCTGGACTACACTAAGATACATAATTCTGTATATCGGTTTTTGATTTCGATGAACGGTATTGCTGTTGTTACTAAAGATAGAAATTTTTGTAAAAATCATTTAAAATGCTACTTCTCCTACAGTTTAAGTCTGATTTCCATATAACTTGGCACACAAGTAGACTACACTAAGATACATAATTCTATGTATCGGTTTTTGATTTCGATGAACGGTGTTGCCGTGGTGACTAAAAATAGAAATTTTTGTGAAAATTATTTAAAATGCTACTTCTCCTACAGTTTAAAGTCTGATTTCAATATAACTTGGCACACAAGTAGACTTAACTAAGATACATAATTCTCTATATCGGTTTTTGATTTCGATGAACGGTGTTGCTGTGGTTACTAAAAATAGAAATTTTTGTGAAAATCATTCAAATTGCTACTCCTCCTACAGTTTTGGCCTGATTTCAATATAACTTGGTACACAAATAGACTATACTGAGATACATAATTCTGTATATCGGTTTTCGATTTCGTTGAATGGTGTTGCCGTTGTTACTAAAAATTTGTGAAATACATTCAAAATGCTACTCCTCCTACAGTTTTAATCTGATTTCAATATAACTTGGCACACAAGTAGACTACACTAAGATACATAATTCTATTTATCAGTTTTTGATTTCAATGAACAGTGTTGTCATGGTTACTAAAAATAGAAATTTTTTGAAATACATTCAAAATGCTACTTCTACTACAGTTTTGGTCTGATTTTAATATAACTTTACACACAAGCAAACTACACTGAGATACATAATTATCAGTTTTGTGTTTTGGATTTTGATGATTTATGTTGCCATAGTAATTTAAATTGAAAAATCTGTAAAATTTTATGAAAAGCTTCTCCTACAGTTGTAGTCTTATTGCAATCTTGCCTCAAAAAGAGAGTTAATC
The DNA here is from genome assembly GCF_032062105.1 of Saccostrea cuccullata. Classification (NCBI taxonomy): domain Eukaryota; kingdom Metazoa; phylum Mollusca; class Bivalvia; order Ostreida; family Ostreidae; genus Saccostrea; species Saccostrea cuccullata. The sequence goes on along the minus strand of NW_026926898.1, from coordinate 14,886 downwards.
AAGGATCATTAATCTATTTATTGCTCTAGCCTGTAAAGTTTTAAGTCCCACCTGCTACTTTTCTCTTTCTTTATTATAAGTACAAACCAGTAGAGCTACAGTCTCGACAGAGACTTCTGGTTTATTTCCTTCTCCTTCGGGACTTTTTTATTCTCATGTTCATAACTAAACCTAAACATAAAAAAATGCTGGCCTTACAATGAAGAAAGGGGCCTCTTTCAAAATAGATAATTTCAGGGCCGCTGGGTCAGGGGTACCAGGGGGGTACTTTGACTAAAAATAAATTAATGCTTTGAAATATGCCCTTTGATAAGCAATGGTGCCTCCTTCAAAATTTGTGAATTTCATGGCTTTTGGATTAAAACACGAACCAAATACAATCACTGGAAAGTTGTTACATGATACTCAGGTGACCTATAAGGCCCGTGGGCCTCTTGTTGTTTAATATCATTTAAATCAACAAAATCAACCATTGTACCTTCTTCTAAATTTTTGAGAAGCCAACTAAATATTGGGATTTCTTGTTTGTCCCCCATCTCACTGTTTGTATTTCGTTCGTTTGTAAAAACTTTTTTTTTAAACTTCGTATTTTGCGCCTAATTATTTTTCCCGAACTTTTTTTTATCGGAACTCTCGTCTTTTACCGTGACTTTAATAACACTCGGAATAACGAAGAGAGTTGTCGTTCGTCGCGCAGGTGTCGCCGAACATTTACTTCCGTAGCGACTAGTATGGCCATTTCAAATATGCAAGTTGCGAGTGATAAATGATGGATTATAGAATTATTTACGATTCAACATGACAATTGAATTTATTATCCAGAAAGGGACATAATGTCTCTACTGTGGAAAATAGCTGACACGAAAGGTAAAGCATTTTAAAATATAATAATCTTTTGATTTTCCCAGGTGGTACCTCGATGTAAACAAACCTAAGTTGCAGATTTTTTTTAATATTAAAAGTTTGAGGGGTTGGGGGGGGGGGGGTTAAGGATAATCCTGTCCACGAGCACCTGTGGTTGAGGCTACTGATTCCAGATTAAACGTTGGATATATCCTGCACAAAACCCTCCCAACAAACCAGTTCCTCAACAGAAGGGAAAAAAATTGCGAGTTGTATGTGCAATTTCCGATAACTTTTAACCACCCTTTTCTACAGAAAGCAGATGATAACGAAGCGCTCGCAACTAAAATGCAATACCTTTCATGAGAGTGAACAGTCTTAAGATATTTGTGGAAGAAAAGATCATCCAGCTGGGAAGTTTCATCCGAGTCTTTGATTTGAGCTAGAAAAAGAAGATACTTGAAATTCAACTTATGTAGTATACCAATCAATGCTTTGTCCAAATTATATCCAATATTACATTTAAGGGTGCACGTGTCATAAGTGTCGCACATTGCATCTGTTTTGTGGTACTTGGGATTTGCAAAATGGTGGGGATTATTCAAAACGGGTCAAGATGTCATGTCTCTGACACTGATATTGAAGAATGAAAGGCTAGGTATTTAGCAAAAAGTTGTAATAAATATCAATCTTTTAAAAATATTACTTACTTTTAATTTTTTTTAAAGTGAAGTTCTTTAAATGTTAATATTTCATGTCAGCTAAAAATATTCCTTTCACTTTAGTACGTATATACATATGAAGTGTAATATCAAATGTGAAAAAGATATGGAGATAACGAATACTATTTAATATCAAATGCCATAAAACAATACAAAAAAGGAACGGAGCAAACACGGACCTCCGAAACATCAGAGGTGGGATCAGGTGCCATGGAGGAGTGAGCATCCCCTGCTGATTGTTCATACGTACATGTAGAACATGCTCTTTCGTATCGAATCAAATGAGATATATACACTCCGTCTGCATGGTGATGAAGGTATATTGCTGCATAAGTAAGGGAAGTTGACGATAGAAAAGTTACGTCATCACGTTTATCATTTAACATGGTTGTTAGATTACCATTAACGAATTTTTCAAGTAAAATATCCAAGCATGAAACAGATATATTAGACTCTGTGGTATCTTTTATGACTGTAAATTCTTACAATAATTATACCTTCTTGGTCACATGCACATAACATAAGTTGTAATATGTGGCTAAAATCCGTCGTTTCGATAGTTACAGTGTGTCATAGGATTGATTGATTGTATGTTGTTTTACGTCCAATTATCATAAAACGATCAAGGGCTTCAAATTTTGACCTTTACTCGGCATTCAGAGCCATTGAGCAGTGAGGAATCCTTATCGTGCCAACGCATGCGACCTCGGTTATTAAGGTCTCTTTCGAAGTACCCGCAAATTTCACTTCCAGTGCCGAGCGCACGCCGAAGGAACAGTTACTACCCATTTTTTCTTTGACTTAGTTGAGTCGCGGACGAGATTCGAACTCACGACCTCCAGATCACGGGGCGAGCGCTCTACGGACTGAGCTAAAGTGAACGGTGTGTGTCATAGATAGACAAACCAACATACATGTATATGTATACATGTATAACAAATGCATGGTAAGAGTGTTTTTATGGTTGGACATCATTGTAACTATAACTTGTACTAAAAATGCATTCTTGATAGATAATATTTGTGATAAAAATTGCTTTACAGTTTCCGGATTTAATCTTATTTTTATGGAATAAATACTTGTTTCTTGTAGAACATTTGAAATTGATGTGAATTCATGTGAATTAATGCTAATTTAGTTGATGTAAGTGGAGGAGTTCAGCTTGGTTTATTTTTATATCATCTGAATGATGAATTATTTTTTTCCAACAATGAAAGTAAATAATATTGTATATATTTATCTCCATAGATGAAGCAATACATGTATGCTGTACAACAAATTTATTTGTCTACATAAGGTGACCTATTGCTATCCGTTTTCGTCCGTCATGCGTTAACATTTGAACATTTTCAGCTTCTGCTCTGAAACCGCTGAACCAATTTCAACCACTTTTGGCATGTAGCATCTATGGGTGAAGAACAAAAATTATGAATTTCATGGTCCCTGTGCCCCCCCCCCCCCCCTGGGGATGGGGCCAAAATCACTAAAATTAGTGCAGTCTTTAAAAATCTTCTTTACTCCTGGACATCAAGCAGTCAAACTGTTGGCATAAATGTAATGAGCATTGAGTGCCTCTAACAAAATTGTGAAATTCATGGCCCCAGGGTCAGGGGTAATAGTGCTAGGGCGGGGCTATTTAGATTTTATAGTGAAAATGCATTATTTCTTTGAAATCTTCATCTCTGCCACTTGGTATTTAATACACTAACTAAGTACATAGTATATGATGAGCAAGAGTGCCTCATTCAAAATTGTGAATTTTATGACCCCCGGTCAGGGGTTCTGGTGTTCGGAGGGGCTCTATTGATTATATAGTGAAAATGCATTAATTCTTTGAAAATTTTTTTCTCTGCTCCTGGGTATTAAATAAAGTAAGTACATAGTTATGATGGACAAGAGTGCCTCTTCCAAAATTGCGAGTTTTGAATCTTATGGCCCCAGGGTCAGGGGTTCTGGTGTTAGGGGGGCTCTATTATTATATAGTGAAAATACATTAATTCTTTGAAAATATTCTCTGCTCCTGGGTATTAAATAAACTAACTAATACATAGTTATGATTAGTAAAAGTACCTCTTCCAAAATTGTGAATTTTTTGGCCCCAGGGTCAGGGTTCTGGTGTTCCAACACGTTTTCTGGTGTTAGGGCGGGGCGCTATTAATTATATAGTGAATTATTTGAAAATCTTCTTCTCTGCTCCTAAGTAGTAAATAAACTTAGTACATAGTTATGATGAGCAAGATCACCTTTTCCAAAATTGTGAATTTTATAGCCCCAGGGTCAGGTGTTCTGGTGTTAGGGTGGCCCAATTGATTATATTGTGAAAATTGAATTTTATGGCCCCAGGGTCAGGTGTTCTGGTGTTAGGGTGACCCTATTGATGATGTTGTAAAAATACTTTCTTTGAAAATTTTTGTTCTCTGCTCCTGGGTATTAAATAAACTAACAAAGTACATGTACATAGTTATGATGGGCAAGAGTGCCTCTTCCAAAATTGTGAATTTTATGGCCCCAGGGTCATGGGTTCTTATGTTAGTGCGGGGCTCGATTGATTATATAGTGAAAATGCATTAATTCTTTGAATTTTTTTTTCTCTGCTCCTGGGAATTAAATAAACTAACTAAGTACATAGCTATGATGAACAAGAGTACCTCTTCCAAAATTGTGCATTTAATGGCCCCAAGGTCAGGGGTTCTGGTGTTAGGGCGGGACTCGATTGATTATATAGTGAAAATGAATTAATTCTTTGAAAGTCTTCTTCTCTCCCAGATACCGGTATTAAATAAACTAACTAAGTACATAGTTCTGATGGGCAAGAATGCCTTTTCCAAAATTGTGAATTTTATGGCCCAAGGGTCAGGGGTTCTAGTGTTTGGGGGGTCTCTATTGATTATATAGTGAAAATGAATTAATTTTTCTGAAAATCTTCTCTGCTCCTAGGCATCAATGTAACTAAGTACATAGTTATGATAAGCAAGAATGCCTCTACCAAAATTGTGAATTTCATGGTTCTGGGTTTCAGGGGTTTTGGTGGTAGGGCGGGGCTCTAGAATGATTATATAGTGAAAATACAATAAAACTTTTAAAATTGTCTTCTCTGCTCCTGGGTATTAAGCAGATGAACTACCTATATAGTTATGATGAGCAAGGACCCTTTCTCTAGAACTGTGAATTTCAAGGCCCCAGGGTCAGGGGTTCCATGGGGGGTGGCTCTACTTATATGCTGAAAATGAATTAATTGTTTCAAATCTGCTCATTTATATTAATCAAACATTTTTGATAAGCAAGGGTGGCTTTTTAATAATTGTGCAATGTATGGACCTTATGGGGTTTATGTGTGGTAGGGGCATTACTGATTATTGCTGAATATTACTGATTTGCATTTTTGTCTCCTACCCTGCCTATGGGTATTAAGTAACCAAACGAAGCAGTTGCTAAGTGTATAAGTCAGGGAAATAAATGTTGAAAAAAGTGTATACTTATGATGAGCAATGGTGCCTCTTTCAAAATTGTGAATGCCATAGCATCTAGCTTAAAACATGAACCAAATTCAATCACTGGAAAGTTGTTGCATGATGCTCAGGTGACCTATAATGCCCATGAGCCTCTTGTTCATTTTCAACTGAGAGAAAGAGCGAAGAGGTTTCCACCTCGCCACGCTTAAACTTAGCGTGATTATTTATCTTAACAAGTTGTGTTTGTGAAACACTGAAGTCCCCGTACGGCAACAAAGCAAAGGTTAAGTTTTTTCGAATGCAAATCAAACCTGTAAGGCCTTTGCACAAGATATACAAATGTGAAATATAAAATTCTCTCACCACCTGTTCAAAAGTTATGATCAAGGTTAACGTTTTAAATGGTAGGTCAAGCTCCGGGTCAATGTCAAAGGGCCAAGGTTGTTGGTTTCTTAAGAAAGGACTTGACACAGAGATTACATATGGGAAGTATGAAAGCCCTAACCGTTCAAAAGTTATTGCCAAAATAAAGTTTTTAAAAAGTAGGTCAAAATCTATGGTCATAGTTGTTGGTATTCAATGAAAAGTCTTGTCACAAGGATTACATATGTGAAGTTTGAACGCCCAGGGGCCCATTTTACGAAAGAACTTAAGACTAAGACCATAATTCATTCTGCTTCTAATTTTCTTATTTGCATTACATTGATGATGATTTTAAACTTTTAAAAAGAAATGTAGAAAGATATTTCAAACTCAATCATTAATTTTGCAAACTTTTATTTTCAACTAAAGTTTTTAGTCTTAGTCGTAAAACGTGCCCCTGGTCCTTACCATTTAAAAGTTATGGCCAAGGTAAAAGTTCTTTAAAAGTAGGTCAAACACCAAGGTAAAAACTAAAAAGTTGTTGGTATCCAATGGAAGGTCTTGTCACAAAGAATATATATGTGAAGAAAGAAAGTCTTAGAACCAACAGTTCAAAACTTTGGAATTTTGGTGTAAAAGTGTGTCCAACTCTAAGGTCAAGAGGTCAATTTTGGTGGTACCCAAAAAAAGGTCTTGTCACAAGAAATACACTTGTGAAATATGAAAGCCATAGTCCCATCCTGTCAAATGTTTTGGGCAAGGTTTGTTTCTACGGACAAACAGACAGACGGACGAACAGGTCAAAAACTAGATACCCCCGAAACTTTGTTTACGGGGGCATAAAAAAACATTGGATATGCTAGATATAATGTTACATTGTTAAAATGAGAAATGTTCTACGGACCCAATTTAACGATAGAATTCGTTCCATGTATTCACAATGTAGCAAAATAAACACGAGCGATAACTCGTACTCAGTGCATTCACTACGAACAATCCAGAGAATTACGAACGTAAATAGTGTAATTTTGAAGCGAGAAAAAACGTTGAGAAAATTAGCTGAGAAAATTCGTTGAATTTTCGTCTTTCTTTGGATTATATTTTAGGTATAAATACATGATATTAAAGCAACCTCAAAAAGGTTTGTAACAATTAATTTGAAAGTAATTTTTATTGCAAATTATTTTGTATACTTCAAAATCGTTTCGGAGCGATTTTGCCATTTTTTGCTACATTGCGAGTATATGGGAGGTATTCTATAAACTTTGGTGAGGGCTTGTCTCGAGACACAGATTATTCTAACTAGGGATATGCATATATCAAAATATTTGTTACATATACATCTTCCTCTTCATATTTATTTTAAATATTTAAGTGCAAAATTTACAACTTATTAATCGTTTGATATTGCTAACAATATCTTAACAATTTAGAATCCAAACTTCTTGGCCACGGTTTTAACAAACAAGATCATAAATCTTAGAAAAATCCCGGGGTTACATGGGCTCTAATTAATTATTATACTACATGTAATTGGGACTAACGATATGAACCATTTCACAATTGAATTGATTATATATGCATCAAAATTCTTAAAAAATAAAACATTTGAAAAGATTCAATAATCGAAAGATTTAAATACAGAATTCATATTGCGTGATTAAATATTTAAGTTTAACAGAAAGAATATGGAAGAGAAAACCGTTTGTTATTATAGAAACAAAATTACTATATGTGGTGCGTTCCTTGCACTTACACATTTCAGGGCTCAAATATACACATCAAACTTTTTGTTCAACAAAGGATGTGACACACACTAAATTTACAGGGGATTTCTTGCAAAATTGTTACATAAATATTAAGATTGCCCAATGGGGTTTTTTTTACACATCAAAGGATATGGAACAGGATACTTGAAAACAGTTTTGCTTTTTAAAAAAAGCAACAAAATGTTCTTTAATTTTCAAATTCCATAAACAGCTATATTATACATGTATATTATTGATTGAAATTAAAATTTTAAACATCTGAATACATGCGATGTATCAATATTTATTGGCTTCATATGTTACGCATATGGCCCGCAGGCGAAACTTAACCATCCAAATACCAAAAAAGGAGTGATGGAGAAATTAAAGAGTGGAAGACAATGCGCAAACAATTGTTTTAGACAGAGCTATTTTAGAATATGCGTTAAATAAAATTTGATCATTTATATATTCCATAGAAAAAAGTCTTGGAGAGTAAAGAGCATTAGACAACAAGTAAAGAACGTTTACCTTTTTTATGGAATCCGAACACTACTAATTGGAAATCCCTGCAAAGAGGCAATTACACAACTTCGAGCATAAGAATTTATTTACATTAATATTAAATATATGGAGATAACGAATAATACTCAATTTCAAAAGTCTATTAAACAATACAAAATTGGAGCAGAGTAAACACGGTAAACACGTAAAATGTTTAAAAATGTTATAAAGTACCTCAAATTTCGTTCACTTTTTTTAACCAAAAAAGGGACTATTTTAACTGCTGAAAATAAATTCCTTAAGAACCGAAACATTATGATTTTGAACTACCATATATATATTGGATTCAAAACTTTATAAGAATCCTTACCAACAAAGATACATTGCTGGATCCAGTAAATGTTCAACCAAGCCACTTTCTTTATTCCTCACAAAGATATTAACAGTAGTGAAGGATCCAGAGAAACTTCAGGAATACTGTACAACAATATATTCAAGAAGTGGTGTGAATCAGATGTGGATACTCAAAAATTCCAAAGAACTTTTTGGGCGATTTAAAATCACAAGATTTTACCAAAATCAACAGCTTTAAAACTTACGACTTTTCAACTTTATACACAACCATTTCCCACGATAAATTAAAGTCAAAGCTTTTTGATATCATTGACAGCTGCTTTTTCAATACAAAATGGAACTCGTAGAAAATTTACTTACTTGGTCAATGGTCATTTGCAAAATTATTTTGTTAAAAAAAAAAGATGTGTTTGTGAAAAACAATGCGCCCGGCGGCACAAAGTTCGAAAAAAGCTATTTTTAGTGTAAAGGTCAATGTCAAGATCACAAGGTCATTGATCTTGGTATCATTTGAAAGAACTTGATTAGTGGAGTACGCATACCAAATATTAAGTCTCCATCTCTCATGGTTCAAAAGTTACGGTTAACGTTCAAAAAAGCTATTTTTAGCAGCATATAGGTCGCAGTCAAGGTCACAAGGTCAATGACCTTGGTGTCGTTCAAAAGAGCTTCATGAGTGAAGTAAGCATACCAAATAGGAAGTCAACATCTTTCATGGTCCAAAAGTTATGGCGAAGGTTTAAGTTTGAAGACAAATATCTAGTTTTAGCATATAGATCACAGTCAAGGTCACAAGGTCATTGACACTGGTATCCTTGGAAAGAATTTTATTAGTGGAGTATCCATACTAAATATGAAGTCTCTATCTTTCATGGTTCAAAAGTTGTGGCGAAGGTTAAAGATTGCAAAAAAGACTATTTTTAGCATGTAGGTCACAGTCAAGGTCGCAAGGTCATTGATCTTGGTGTCATTTGAAAGAGCTTCATTAGTGGAGTAAGCATACCAAACATGAAGTCCCTATCTCTCATGGTTCAAAAGTTAGGGCGAAGGTTAAAGTTTGCAGACAAACTAACTGACAGGACGAAAACAATATACGCCCCAGATCTATTGATCCGGGCGCATAAAAAAATTCTGATTTCACACACGGGTACTCTGAATTTGACATCAAAAAGATGCTTGTGCTTCTGATTGACAATATCTATGAGTTGTTTTTTTTTTAGACCAGGTCTTCCAACAGTCTGTGTACCAATTGCGCTCCGCTCTTAGCAAACCTATTTTTGTATTCATATGCAACAGAATTTGTGCAAAATCTTGAAATCAAGAAAATACTTGCTGTGGTCTTCAACTCGACATTTCGATATATCGACGACGTACTGTCAATTAACAATAGTAATTTCTATTCGTATGTCGATACGATATATCCTGGGGAGCTTGAGATAAAAGATACCACATAGTCTGAAACATCTGTTTCATACTTGGATATTTTACTTGAAAAAGGCATTAATGGTAATCTAACAACCAAGCTCTATGATGAACGTGATGACTTTAATTTTTCCATCGTCAACTGCCCTTACCTATGCAGCAGTATACCTTCATCACCTGCATACGGAGTTTATATATCTCAGTTGATTCGATACGCAAGAGCATTCTCTGCGTATATGAACAATTTCTAAAATGAAGTAAATTATTGACAAACAAGTTGATGAAACAAGAATATCAGCAGTCTCGTTAAAATCATCATTTCGTAATATATATGGTCGATACAATGACCTTGTCAGCAAATACAATTTATAATTGGGTCAATTGCTGACTGACGTTTTTCAAACTAATTGTTAGTCCATTATTTATACACTGAATTGACGACGGACTTTTCCGTTATTTCCCGATCGTGACAAGGAGCACATGGCGGGTATGACCGTTCGGCAGGGGATGCTCACTCCTACATGGCACCTGACCCCACCTCTGATGTTTTGTTTGCTCTGATCCTGATTTGTATTGTTATATGGACTTTTGATCTTGAATACAGTTTGTTATCTCCGTGTGTATATATATATATATATATATATTTCACTGGTATGGACATGATGGAGACGCCACGCTCGGCACTTAGAGCCATTGAGCAGTGGGGATCTTTTTCCGTGCTAGCACCTATTGTGACACCGGACCTCGATTTTTACGCGGTCTCATCCGAATGACCGGTCTCCACGTCCCACAGTGGGATTCGAACCCGCGACGGAAGGATTAACTCCCTACTTCGCGGCTCTAGAGCAGACGCTCTAACCACTGCGCCACGTAGAGTGTTTTGTTTAATTTTTTTTTTACAATTTCATGGACATCGAATTAATTTTAATTTTTATTATTGTGAATAGATCTATACAGAGGAAAAGATGTGAGCTGTATTTGCTTTTCGGGGTGAATGTCATCCGCGATTGAACTTAATGACGTGACTGACTTACTACGATCAACAACAATAACTTTGAGCATCTCTTTTCTCCGAATCTTTTTCTTTATTGAAAACAGGTACATGTATTTGAATGCACTTCATTTCTCTATAGTCTGTTTAAATATTTACTAGATCTGTGGCCAGTTTTACCATAAGTAAACCTTACAAAATTTTGGGGAAAGATACCCCCTCCCTCTGGCGTCAGTTTTTATCTCAATTGTTTTGTGATGTCTTATGAAATTCACAATAACATTTCATAGAGTAGACGAATTGAGATAAAAAATTGCAACTAAATTTTATTCAATAAATTAGGTTACACCATTGGGTGACAAATACAGATGTATATATGCTCATACATGCCTGCCTGTATTAAAAGAATTTTTCTACCTTATCAGTCAAAACTTGGGTAGAAAATATATATTTTGAGGTTAAGCCGCCTGGTCAGACTAATCAAGGAACCGAACTTTTTGATTATTCCCGTACTTTCATTGATAGCCTTAAACAAGAAATACATTTTGACCCTCTCTAAAAAGTAGTATTCGAAACTTTCGTTAAGAAAATCATTTGACAGTTGGGTCGAAATAAGACTGTTTTCCAAGTGTCTGGGAAAAGAATGTTTAATATTCTTCTGCGTTATCGTATCAGTTCATCATATTTATTCTATGTAATAAGTCATTTTCTTTTTACATGTTTCTTGTCAAATTAGCAAAAATTAATTAGATTTCAATTAGCGATGACTTTAATGAAGTGCCAGAAAATTGCAAAAATAGAAAAACTGTGTTTTATACATAGTAAACAGATTCAATGTATCTCATAAGTTAACATTAATTTATGGGGGAATATACTTGACAAGTGCTAGTGTTACAATTTATTTAAGTACATGTACAAGATAATGGATTAATTTGAATTTTTTGGCACATTTTCACATCCGTATAAAAGTTGCACACAAATCACGCTTCTTACATGTACGTAACGGGGTTTATATCTTTGCTATAAAAGGAGGGGATTTAGGTTGCTTCTTTATTCAGCTGACATGGCATCCCGGGTCTTACTAGTCACGTGTATACTCGGTTTATTTTACATAGATACAGTGTATGGCGCAGGCTACCTTTCTAAAAGGCCGCAGTCTAAGCAGATGTGTTATTATGAAGAACTGAAAGACGCTCATTTCAGCTACAATAGAAGTGATTCCAACTGCGAAAGTAAGATTTAATAAAGCAATATGAGCTGCAATTTTGATGTAGAATTTTTTTTTTGTTATTGCAAAATTGTAATAAACTTTTTCAAGAAGAGGGAAAAAGAACATTTATAATCTTCTGATGTTCATATTTGCGACAGAACTTTTCATAAGCTATGATTGAAGCAAAATTACATTATGGTCGTTCTGTACAATTTTATTGATTTCTTAGATAATACTATATATTTGATTGTACAGAAACCTTTCTTCTGAAACAATTTAATACTTTATTTTAGTCTAATTGAACATAAGGTTTTTTTTTTTTTACATACATAACTGATAACACATTTAAAGGCAAAATAAAATTCTCAAAAATGCAGCTAATATGCTTCAATATTGGATTATAAACTAACCGAATAAAAGACTCTCAGGTGTCTGAAATCTACCATCATTATTGCAAAAAACTAATCTTTAGTTTAAAAAAATATATAAATTATATAAATATTTCGACAGGAGTATAAGGCATTAAGAACAGTAATCAAGTTCAAAGTATATTTAGACTATACTCAATGGGAGCAGAGCAAACACAGGCTTCTAAAACATCAGCGATGAGATCAGGTGCCATAGAGAAGTAAGCATCCCGATCATATCCGCCGTGCTCTCTTTGTCATGAAATGGTTATATTAAACGTAAAAATCCGTTGAAATTCAGTGTGTAATAAATAAAAGCCTGACTTACTTCGACAGTCCTTTCTTATAGAGAATAAGTAGGTATATCACTTGAGTACTCGATCTGATTGTTGAGTACTGAAATTCTGATGATATATATAGTTTGAATTACTATTTTTGTTATTATAAAGAAGAATAAGTAGTATATATGATTATTATTTAGGTGCCATCATTTCGAGAAAATACTTTTTCGATGTGGGAGGAAATCAATGCGAACTTTATCCGTCCTTTATATTTAAATCATCACTATAGACCCATGTGTACGTAAAATTATCTTCGTCTTCATGATCAAAAATTACCATCGCCGTAGACCCACATGCACGTAAAATCATCAACATCTTCAAAAATATTGTGCAAGCTCGATTTTTTTTTATCATCAAGGAAGACTGTTTTAACAAAAATCAAGTATATAACTGTAGATATCTTAAAAGAAATACGCTGGAAATTTAATACTAAGTCCAAGGATCGATATTCTGCCTAAAATCAACGGAAATTGGCATTTGGCAAAATCTAGACGCAATTGCAACAGTAAAATCTATGATCTGTAAAAAGTTATTTTTTATTCATGTATTAGGTTAAACACTTGTTTTGAATTAAAAATCTTTGTTTATCTATCCACGATTTCAAAACTTTATATTTAATTTGTGTATTTTGGTTCAAAGAAACAAGCAGAGATTTGTAAGACACCTGAGCCTATTATAAATACATTGTACGTTATTTTCCCCCAAAATATATAATTGTGTAAATGCGGTGCTTCATTGCTGTTTTAAAATTCCAATATGTATCGGTAGTACATGTATTTATTAATTCGAAGGAAATTTATCTGAAATCCAGAAATATTTGGTGCGATTCTGATTTCATCATTTTGTAGGTTTTAGTTACGGTATATTTCTTTGAAAATGTAACATTTTCCTGTGTGTAAAAAAAGTTTAAAGTCTACAAAAATTTGATGGACTCTAACAGAAGAGGGAGGGACATTCTTAACTTTACTCCCCTCTTGTTCATTAGAAGTAGGAGACCTATGAATGACATGTTCTAATTTATATAAAATATTTTGTTTTAAACATGACTTTTCTCTCTTTAAAACTTGCTGGAGAATACATTAACTTGTAATTTGTGCCAAAAATACAGATTGATATGTTAAATCGAGCATGATGTTAATTACAAATTATCTCTTAGAATTCGGACAGACTATTAAAATAATTTGTTTTACTATCAAGCTCATAAAATATATTTTATGGAAATGTGAACTATAAAGTTACACACATTTCAGTAGTAAATGAAGATCTAGAAATGCCATTTTTAGATAATAACATGTAATAGATTGAAGGTTTATATCAACAATAATTAGTCGTTAAACATTTCTTTATGCGAAAAATATTTAGCAGGCTAATTTTATTCTCTTGTGAGTATGTAAATATTTTATGCATTTGATATAATCAATACAAAATTATTTAGATACTAAATATTTTTCGCATAAAAAAATGTTTAATGACTTATTGATATGAACCTTCAATCTGTTCTCTATTAAAAAGCTTCAGACAAGTATCCATATCTATACATAAATATTTGTCACGATTTAATTTAATGAAGTATTAGAGTTTTGTGTTTGATTTATAAACGGCAAAAAAGTAATGATGTTGAGAATTTTGGAATAGATTATTGGGGGTATCTTTCCTCAGATTTTATAAATCAAGGTTTTGAAACTACATGTATAGGTCGTCACTTACATTTGACAAGCATATTTCGGGGGTTTATTAACCAGTTTTGAAGTTGCCGTAACGTAAGTCCATGCTTGGTTGTTATTCATTCTGAAATTGCTATTTAAAAATAAAATCATAATATGCAGTAAATTAATTTAAAAGTATATAACGAAAAAATATTTTAAAAAGCCGAGCGCCATGCCAAAAAATGGCGAAACTGCTAGTATTATTTTAATTTAAAAGATTTCCTGAATATTTTTGATGAAATCATAATTTGAAAGTGAATTATTATATAGTGTGTATTGCGACAACTAAATAGCATACGTTGTATGCAAATTTGGTATATCTCATCAATATGCAGACTTTTGAAAATGTCAACACGCTTTCAGAAAACGTCATAGACCAATAATACATGTAAGCATATTTCACACTTTGTTCGAAGACTATATAAAGCCAACAAATTCACAATTCGTAATGAAAAATAAGTGTAATCGTTAATTTACCAACATTCCTTAACAAATAGCAAATTTAAAGTTTGCCTTCCCAGTCAAGGGAATAAGAAACAATCGCTCTTCCAGCTTCCTTCCTTTGTGATGGCAGAGCAATGGAATTTCTTGCAATTTAATCAGTAACAATAAAATTCTCGATGAACTCTTGATAAAATTTTAACTGGCCAGAAACCCTGGTGCTCCTTTTTCATAGGATACCAAATTGTACACTAGTTACCGGAAAAATCTTTCATCCATCGAGGTAATTATTAACAAACAAATTGATGAAACAAGAATATCAGCAGTCTCGTTGAAAATCATCATTTTGTAAGAATTATGGTCGGTATTATGATCTTGTCAG
>NW_026926897.1:0-29028 GCF_032062105.1 Saccostrea cuccullata | reverse complement strand
CGGAAGTTCGAGCATTCCCTCTTCCTGGAGAGTATTTATTTCACGGTTTGTGAGGTATGAGGGTAGCAGTGCAGTTGGTATTTTAGTCTGAAATAAACAATTACAAAGCGGACCTATAGCTAAGATCAGGTTACACAGAGAAGTGCACATTCCTTGTCAACCGGTTACAACCCTGTGTAAAGATAAATTCTTTATTTGAAAACCTCTCATTTAGTTACAAGTGCTTTATAAATCTACTATACTTATACATGCAAATAAACCAACAAGGAAGTTTTAAAAGGTCTAGCATTTAAGGCGCCTATCTTTATTGTACAATGAACCTTAAAACTCTTTTTTTACATGATATGCACACTGGCGATAAATGAACCCTGTTTGCAATATAAGGTTAGTTTTTATTGGTATCACATTTTAGATTTTATTAATAATTAAATCGGAGGTATCTACCTCCCATTCACCCATTCACATATGCGATTCAAACAATATTTGTTTTGTTGAGATTGATCACTGCTTCCCTTGTGTACCAAGTGTAATGGTATATTTACTGTCAATGTTACATATAAGTTATGATTTTGCTTCAGTTAAAGTCACCATTTATCGTTCCTTTTTAGTCTGAACATCAACTAACGAGTTGTAAGTTGTTTAGTTATGAAATTTTCATTTATAAATGTTTCTTAAACAAACAAAACATAACTAAAATTTATGCTCTCTTCACTTCCCAGTAGAATTGAGGCATTTTTTAAGCGCATATTTTATAATACATTTTATTTTGTAAAATATTTTAAATAATGAAACAGGTTTTTAGCTCTACTGGTCAGAGACCAGAAGAGCTAATGCGATAGTAATGCGTCCGGCGTCCGTCCGTCTGTCTGTTAACAATTTTTCAAAATGCTACTCCTCCTACAGTTTTGGTCTGATTTCAATAGAACTTGGCACACAAGTAAACTACACTACGGTACATAATTCTACATATCGGTTTTTGATTTCGATGAACGGTGTTGCCGTGGTTACTAAAAATAGAAATGTCTGTGAAAACCATTCAAAATACTACTCCTCCTACAGTTTTGACTTGAATTCAATATAACTTGGCACACAAGTAGACCACGCTAAGACACATAATTTTGTGTATCGATTTTTGATTCGATGAACGATGTTGCCATGGTTACTAAAAATAGAAATGTCTGTGAAAACCATTCAAAATGCTTCTTCTCCTACAGTTTTGATCTGCTTTCAATATAACTTGGCACACAAGTAAAATACACTAAGATACAAAATTCTGTATATGGACCAAAAATAGAATTTAAAAAAAATAAATTCAAAATACCACTGCTCCTACAGTTTTGATCTGAATTCAGTATTACTTGGCACACAAGTAGACCACACTAAGATACATAATTCTGTATATCGGTTTTTGATTTCTATGAACGGTGTTGCCGTTGTTACTAAAAATAGAAAATCATTTAAAGTGCTACTCATCCTACAGTTTTAATCTGAATTCAATATAACTTGGCACACAAGTAGACTACACTAAGATATATAATTCTGTATATGGGTTTTTGATTTCGATGAACGGTGTTGCCGTTGTTACCAAAAAAAGAATTTAAAAAAAATACATTCAAAATACTATTCCTCCTACAGTTTTGATCTGAAATCAGTATTACTTGGCACACAAGTAGACTACACTAAGATACATACATGTAATTCTGTGTATCGGTTTTTGATTTCAATGAACGGTGTTGCCGTTGTTACTAAAAATAGAAATTTCTGTGAAAATCATTTAAAATGCCACTCATCCTACAGTTTTGATCTGAATTCAATATAACTTGGCACACAAGTAGACTACACTAACATACATAATTCTGTATACATGTATTGGTTTTTGATTTGAATGAACGGTGTTGCCGTTGTTACTTAAAATAGAACAGGCAGGTAGCATCGTTTTTGAAAAGAGGGGGGGGGGCAAACTGAGAAAACTTTTTTACTTACCTAAAAAAAGTTGACAAAAAAATAAAAAACAAAAAAAGAAACGGAAAGTTTAAAATTGCCCAAACTCGAAAATCCTATTTCGTGAGAGGGGGGGGGGGGGTTTGAAGTGGCCAACTTTTTTGAAGGCCAACTTTCCTTTACTTCCAATTTTTACCAATATTTCCTTCCTATAAATATATACTGTGGTAAAAAGTGGGGGGGGGGGGGCAACCATCTTTTCAATGGACATTTTCTATAGTAAAGGTAATGTTGGGAAAAAAGTGGATCCCCCCCTGGCCCCCCTGTTGCAAATTTCTGTAAAAATCAGTCAAAATGCTACTCCTCCTACAGTTTTGATCTGAATTCAATATAACTTGGCACACAAGTAGACTACACTAAGATTCATAATTCTGTGTATCGGTTTTTGATTTTTGATTAATGGTGTTGCCTTGGTTACTAAAAATAGAGATATCTGAGAAATACTTTCAGAATGCTTCTCCAAATACAGTTTGAGTCTGATTATAAATAATATAATTTGGCATGCAAGCAGACTACACTGAGATACATATTTAACAGTTTTGTGTTTTTAATTTGATGATTTATGTTTCCATAGAAATTTAAATTGAAGATTCAGTAAAATTTAATTAAAAGCTACTCCTACAGCTGTAATCTTATTGCAATCTTGCCTTAAAAAGAGACTTAATCAAATATCATTATTCTATTTATTGCTTTTGTAAATTTTAAGTCCCAACTGCTACTTTTCTTTTCTTCATTATACCGGTAAGTACAAACCAGTAGAGCAACAGTCTCGACAGAGACTTTTGGTTTTTAATATTTTATGAGCCATTGACCTATCAAATAACCTTCAAGTCCCGATTGGACTGTATCACTTGTTCTTTCACTGTGTAGATATTTCAATTATGGACTTTAGAGTTGGAATAGTGTTCGTTGTTTCCATATATTGAAAGATATTAAAAATTTATTTTGAATAGAAAAGGAGGCAGGTAAACATGGTTATCGACATTGTCCTGATATTTCTGCTTGTCAGCTGTACGAAATCTTATGGTAAGGATTTAAAATTTAAATTACAGTACCATTTTTTTTCACAGATAAATGTGGACAATCCCCGCCCCGATATTCAATGCGGGTTTACCCTTTACGGAAGCTCAGTGGGTAGAGCGAACTCGCTGAGTTCGAGTCTGACTTTTAAAAGCTATCCGATTCATATTAGCCTCATATTCAATGGAACTGAATTCATAACACATCTGAATAGACTGAATACTCGGAATTTATATAGAAATAATGTTCATGTTTAAGTATAAGTATGTGGTCCTGAGCGGTACGTGTCCTAATTTATGATCTGTCCTGTCCTTTGATCAATAAAAAATCAATTCTGAAAAAATCTATCAAGTAAAATATATCTTAAAATCATTTTTTTCTAATGATTATATGCATCTTTTCACCACAGCATTAATGTATATTCGAAGAATTGATTTTTTTCTTTAATAATGTACTTGTTACCATAGACTTCGATGCAATCATGAAAGATGAATTTCTACTTTGGTAATGATTTTTAGCTCACCTGAGCCGAAGGCTCAAGTGAGCTTTTCTGATCACATTTTGTCCGGCGTCCGTCTGTCTGTCTGTCTGTCTGTCTGTCCGTCTGTCTGTCTATAAACTTGTCACATTTTCGACTTCTTCTCAAGAACCGCTGGGCCAATCAAACTTGCCACAAAGCATCCTTTGGTGAAAGGGATTCAAGTTTGTTCAAATGAAGGGTCACGCCCTAATTCAAAGGGGAGATAATTTGGAATTAATGAAAATTTGGTGGTATGTTTTAAAAATCTTCTTCTCAAGAACCACTGTGCCAAGAAAGATGAAACTTATGGGAAAACATCCTCAGGTAGTGTAGATTCAAGTTTGTTCAAATCATGACCCCTGGGGTAGGGCGGGGCCATAATGGCCGACCAAAGTTTTACATAGAAATATATAGGAAAATTCTTTAAAAATCTTTTTCTTAAGAATAATAAAGCAATAATTGATTATATTTATATGGAAGCATCCTCAGGTAGTGTAGATTCAAGTTTGCTCAAATCATGAACCCCGGAGGTAGGGCGGGGCCAAAATGGCCAACCAAAGTTTTACATAGAAATATATAGGAAAATTCTTTAAAAAATCTTCTTCTTAAGAATAACAAAGCAATAATTGATTATATTTATATGGAAGCATCCTCAGGTAGTGTAGATTCAAGTTTGCTCAAATCATGAACCCCGGAGGTAGGGCGGGGCCAAAATGGCCAACCAAAGTTTTACATAGAAATATATAGGAAAATTCTTTAAAAATCTTCTTCTTAAGAATAACAAAGCAATAATTGATTATATTTATATGGAAGCATCCTCAGGTACTGTAGATTCAAGTTTGCTCAAATCATGAACCCGGGGGTAGGGCGGGGGCAAAATGGCCAACCAAAGTTTTACATAGAAATATATAGGAAAATTCTTTAAAAATCTTCTTCTGAAGAATAACAAAGCCATAATTGATCATATTTATAGGGAAGCATCCTCAGGTAGTGAAGATTCAAGTTTGCTGAAATCATGACCCCTGGGGGTAGGGCGGGGCCACAATGGCCGATCAAAGTTTTACATAGAAATATATAGGAAAATTCTTTAAAAATCATCTTCTCAAGAATAGCAAAGCAATGATTGGTCATGGGACTACTTTTGGATTTAAACTTTTCAATAATAAACCAATTTCTTCTTTTTCCTAGCCAGAGTGCTCAGGTTGGCGATGTGGCCCATGGGCCTCTTGTTTTTAAAAATGTTCTATTGGTCAATCCTCTTGCATTCTAAAGGTGAGGTCACAAGATGCGATTTTTCATTCGATTTTTCCAATCAATTGTTTTCGACAGAATCTTTATTACATATTGCCATTGCACACCTCCTATATAAGTGGTTTTGAAATCAGATAAACCTTTTTGTAGGACAAGCACCACCAAATATTTTCCCAAAGCCTTCCATACAAACTTGAGCCACTGTAACTTATACATATATTGAATTTTGGGCAAATTTTTTTTTGCCGGGAAAGTTCGAGATATTTGAAAACAGAACATGCCAGAAAAAAAATACCGTGCCGTTGCACTCTTACTTTCAAATTCCATTTGTGTACAACTACAAGGGTTGTTCAAAAAGTTCAATGACGATGTCAATCTTCGTTATATTACTTTTAAGAACTTTAAAATAGCTCAATATCCTGTGTAAAAATATTTGTTTTGTTGATATTTGAAGTTTCATTTCATTTGATTTAATATAAATCAATTTACCTCATTTTAAAATCTACATGTTTTGTACCCGTAGAGCATAAACGTCATTAACAAAGCGTCAAGAATTTCTTAACCAGAAGTCTCTGTCGAGGCTGAAGCTCTACTGGTTTGTAGTTATAATAAAGAAAGAGAAAAGTAGCAGTTGGGATATAAAACTTTACTAAAGCAATAAATAGAATAATGACAAAAACCGATACACAGAATTATGTATCTTAGTGTAGTCTACTTTTGTGCCAAGTTATACTGAAATCAGACCAAAACTGTAGGAGGAGTAGCATTTTAAATGTATTTCAAAGAAATTTCTTTTTTAAGTAACAACAGCAACACCGTTCATTGAAACAAAAACCTATATACAGAATTATGTATCTTAGTGTAGTCTACTTGTGTGCCAAGTTATATTGATATTAGACCAAAACTGTAGGAGGAGTAGCATTTTGAATGTTTTTCACAGAATTTTCTATTTTTAGTAACAACGGCAACAATGTTCTTTGAAATCAAAAAACAATATACAGAATTATGTATCTTAGTGAAGTCTACTTGTGTGCCAAGTTATAATAAAATCAGTCCAAAACTGTAGGAGGAGTAGCATTTTGAGAGTGTTTTTTTAAATTTCTATTTTTAGTAACAATGGCAACACCGTTCATGGAAATCAAAAACCGCTAAAGAGAATTATGTATCTTAGTGTAGTCTACTTGTGTGCCAAGTTATATTGAAATCAGATTTAAACTGTAGGAGGAGTAGCATTTTGAATGATTTTCACAAAAAATTCTATTTTTAGTAACAACAGCAACACCATTCATCGAAATCAAAAACCGATATACAGAATTATGTATCTTAGTATAGTCTACTTGTGTGCCAAGTTATATTGAAATCTGACCAAAACTGTAGGAGGAGTAGCATTTTGAATGATTTTCACAAAAAATTCTATTTTTAGTAACAACGGCAACACCATTCATGGAAATCATAAACCGATACACAGAATTATGTATCTTAGTGTAGTCTACTTGTATGCCAAGTCAAATTGAAATCAGACCAAAACTGTAGGAGGAGTAGCATCTTGAATGATTTTCACAAAAATTTCTATTTTCAGTAACAACGGCAACACTGTTCATCGAAATCAAAAACCGATACACAGAATTATGTATCTTAGTGTAGTCTACTTGTGTGCCAAGTTATATTGAAATCAGACCAAAACTGTAGGAGGAGTAGCATTTTGAAAAATTGTTTACAGACGGACAGACGGACGGACGACGGACGCATTACTATCGCATAAGCTCTTCTGGTCTCTGACCAGTAGAGCTAAAAATACGATTCCTGTACATTTCAACAGGTTAGTTCAGTTTAGTGTGGTGTCTGTTGTTTAAGTATGAAGTGTAATACTAACTTCATTGTCTGTTAACTGGTAGTAATGTTTTAAAATAAAGTGTTATACGGAAAAGAACGTCTTTTACGACAGAAAACTTAGCTTTGAATAAACCAGCATGGCAACAAAGTGACTGGCCTGACAAGCCAGTAGAATGGGGAGCAGCGAAGGCTGTAGACGGACAATACACAGACCGTTCAGTCGGAGGCAATCAGTGTACAGAATCAGGTCCCAGTCAGTCAACAGCTGAGTGGAGAGTAGATCTACAGAGTGTGGCCAGCATAAGTTACATCAACATCTTCTACAGGACCGATAATACACCCAGTATGTAGTACAAAATGTTATTTTTTGCTTTTTGGTGTGTGTGTGTTTGTGTCTGTGTGTGTGTGTGTGAGGGTGTGTGTGAGTGTGAGAGAGAGAGAGAGAGGGTGTGTGTGTGTGTGTGTGCCTGAGAGGGTGTGTGAGGGTGTGTGTGTTAAATTCGTTACACTTACATTAAACAATTCCTGTAAACCTTCCTACCGAATCCTAGATTTGTTCAGTTTAACTAAGTAGCTTGAAATAAATAAATGATCTGAATAAGTATTATTGACACTAAGAAACCAAATCCCTTAGATTTTTATTTCAAGATTTTTTCATGTCCTGGTGCCTCTACGATCTTTTTTCCCTCTGAATTATAGCTACTTATTTTGTTTGAAGGTCCTGGTACTTACTACAATCGCTTTGCTGGATTTTTTGTTTACGTTTCCAATACCACTAGAAGGCAAGACGGCCATCTTTGTTTCCATGAGTTACAACAAGTGAACGGTACACCGACAGAAAACCAGACAATAAGCTGTCCTGTACATGGACGTTATGTTATATACTACAACGAACGAGGAAGACAGGGTGTTACATATCCAAGTTACTATTCACGATATGCTTATAACGAACTATGTGAATTAGAAGTTATTGGTGAGCACTGTTTAGGCTAGTTTAATGTCCATTTATCGGATATTAAACATATATTAAAATAATATATAGTAATACATGTACCGGTATATCAAATTGATCGCTGTATTTCCTAGCAGTATATAGATCTATATTCTCTTCAGGATGTTCTGATCCACGGTTCTATGGAGAAAATTGTAATCAGCCATGTTCAGAGAACTGTCAGGAACAGAGATGTAACATCACAACAGGAGAATGTCTGGGCTGTGTCCCGGGGTATCAAGGGCCTATGTGTAATCAAGGTAAGCGAATAAGCATATCAATCTATTACCCTCACAGTGTGAATTTGGATATAAAGGCCCCGTTTGTTCTTGTAAGACTTATTTGAACAATACCAATTTATGCCGTTGAAATGTTTTAACTTAAATTTAAACAAAATAGGGTATATTGCTGTATCGAAAACAAAGGTGCACATTTTCCAAAAAAGAATAATTTTTGCACACTCTCCATTAACAAAACTAAAACTTTTCAAACGGAATCATTAAATGTTACGTTAAAATTTACAACTGTCAGCAAAAACATTTTGTTGCCTGGCCAAACATTTATAAGGTAATTAAACTAGACAGTAATCACTTTTATTAGTGAGAGAAGCACGTATTTTATTGAAGATACTAAATTTGTACGGAAAAAATCATCATAATGTTTACATTATTCAGCACTCCAATACCACACACTCATCGTTGTCTTGAATTTTGATAATGTGACGATCTTTCGAAAACCTTTACAAACCTTAAGAATTATAAGTGTAGTAAATATGCATTATTTTTACATGTATGAAATGAAAAGTCTGCTCTCAATTTTGGTTGTTTTATTGATCATTTCAGTATGTGACAATCAGAGGTACGGTCTGGAGTGTTCCTTTATATGTGGTAACTGTATTGACGGGGTGACCTGTAACCATGTCAACGGAACGTGCCTGAACGGATGTGACGTAGGAGTGGAGGGAGAAAAATGTCAGGCTGGTAAGGCTTGTCATTGATTTTATACTAAAATGATTTTTTTCTAGTTGTTTTTCATTAGTTGTAAATAAATACAAAGAACAAAGTGCGGTATTGGCCAAATAATGCCGCGTTTCATATCTGTTAGGTTCAAAACATTTTTAAAAGCCTAGGATTTTTTAAATTAAAGGGTATATAATATAATTTATGACTCAAATGTATGTATTAAAAAAATAACGCTCAATACTGTACCTTTCATAGCAGAACGTCGAGATTTTAGAAAAAAATTCAGACGCGACGTCATTATTTTAACATTCTTTGTGCCGCGGGCCTATTTTGGGCCTATCTTCAAAAACTACGTTAAGGTCAAGATCTAGTAAATAACTTTAGACTAATGTTTTGGTGCTAGATCCATTATGACGTCATAATCAATTTCAACTTTCTTTTTCCCGTACTTTACGGCTTTAGCAGAATTATGTAGAAAATAGGGTATTTTTTGACATTCAATTTGAAATCATATGAAAAGTAAACCGGATACCTATATTAAATTTGATATTGATTTAACGAGGCCCAATCTAGTTGTAAAATACGAAAACGGAATGATAAAAAAATTTAATTTTTGGAAATATATTTGTATGTATTATGCTAAGAAAAATTAAAATGAAATTTTGTTACCTTGCTTTTATTGTAGTAAAACGGGGTCACTTTCAAGAAATGGACCATTTTTCGTGCTTTTAAACACAATTACATACTAAAACTACCCAATAAACTAAAGAATTGACAAATAGAAAAATAATAAATGATGAAATGTTTTGTTTTTCACATATATCGTGCAACTTTCATTCCTCTTTTTAAAAATGAAAAGAAAATTGGAGGTAGCCTTTATTGTAGTGAAAAGGAGACCTAACAAATGACAAAAAAGGCCTATTTTAATTCAGCTAGATATTTTATAAGTCGCAACGAGTTTACATAACATCAACAAAATAGTGTAATACTGTACTGGTTTTTGTCTTTTTGAAAATGAAATCATTCTTATATTATGAAATAATTTTCTCTCGATGCTTTATTTCTTTTCTTATTACACGACGTTGTTTTACGTGAAAAAAGGGTGGAAAGGGGGGGGGGGGGTAAAAGGCGACAAAATGACGAATTTTACTAATATCATAATATATAGAAAAATAAAATATTTTGGAGGTTGCATTTAAAGGATTCGTAAACTTATTTTTTTTAATTCAAGGTAATCCATGCATATTTAAGTCCTCAATAAAAAGGGTATGTATAACCATGTCAACATGTTCAATGAGAAAAACTAAAATCGTTTTCTTTTTTTGCAGAGTTTTTTTTTTCTAACTCACTAATTGAAATAAAACAAAATAAAATTAATGAATTTGTACCAAGAAATTGATACCTAAAAAAAATTATGTTCCAACGTTGTTCATTAATCAAAAAATATTTAAAAAAAAACGTAAATAATAGAAATGCCAGAATAAGCTAGCTTTCAACATACACAGTTCATAGAGGAAGATCAGCGAAACGTTTTAGCGCAATTTGACGTCATTTTAATTGTGACGTTATTGTATTCAATTGTGACGGCAGTCAAGAGTACTGTGACGTGCCAGGGTCGACGCTGCGTTAGCAAGTAGATCGGGCATCGTTAAAGATGAGGCCACGAACATACTAATTACTGTTTTCTGAGAGACTGTAGACAATTTGGATACATTTCCATTGTCGAATATGAAAATAACTCCCATATTAATGACTGGTTTTCTTAATTTTTCGTTGAAAATGACAGTTTAAAATACAGTTTTTCATCGTGTTTACCTACAAATTATGCCCCGAAACACCTTCTTTGACCAAGCCAAAGTTGCAAAGCATCAATAAAGGAATTTGTTTCTCAAATTGATAAATCAGTAGGCACCTTTCATTTACTAGATCTTGACCTTAAGGTCAAGATATAGTAAATAACTTTAGACTAATTTTTTGGTGCTAGATCCATTATGACGTTATAATCAATTTCACCTATCTTTTTCCCGTACTTTACAGCTTTAGCAGAATTATGTAGAAAAAGGGGTATTTTCATGACATTCAATTTGAAATAACATGAAAAGTAAACCGGATGCCTATATTAATTTTGATATAGATTTAAAGAAGAGGCCACCAACATACTAATTACCGTTTTCTGAGAGACTGTAGGCAATCTGGATAGATTTCCTCTTTCGAATATGAAAAAAATCCCATATTCATGACTGTTTTTCTTAATTATGTTCCCCAAACGAAGTTGGGGAACATATTGTTTTTACTCTGTTTCTTCTTATTATTATTCTTCATCTTCTTCTTCCTGGGTTCTTTTTTGTCCGGAAGTGATCTTGTAAACTACACATCCGACTAGGTAAAACCTTTTTTAGGGTTAGTAGGCATGTTATGTAGATTTGCTGAACGAAGGTCATTTTGCGCGCACGCGCTTGCAAGAGCGTGCACGTGCAACACGTGAAGTGGCCAATTTAATTGATATAGGCGTAACATTTTACATCTTTGATGAAATGCTTTGAAACTCATAATATAAGAATAAATTAGTAGCATAGACAATATGACATGGTCAAAATAGCAAGATCTCACGCGCATGCACGTGCGCTTCGCTCTGATTGGCTGAAACTAAAGTCTCAATATCTCTCTTGTTTTTTGACGAAATCCTTTGAAATTTTTAACATAGCCATGCATTAGAATATCCTACAAAATGATATATAGCAATTATCATGAAAACACGTGCATGCACGTGCGCTGCAATTTGATTGGCTTAAACTTTAAATAGCTATAATTCCCTTGGTTTTTAACCAAATAGGATGAGATTTGGAACATAGATAGATATAATAGTTTTCTACAACAAGGTATGGTCACCATGCACATGCATACACGTGCGTGTACCTGCGCAATCTGATTGGCTGAAACTTTAACATCTATAACTCTCTTGGTTTTCAACCAGACTGGGTGGGATTAAGAACATTGATAGATGTAATGGACTTCTACAAGAAAGTATGGTCACCATGCTCATGCATGCACGTGCGTGCACGTGAAATGAGTAAAATCAAAAATACACTTGGATGAGCGTATTTTTCAATATTTTTGGATTAAATACTTTATTATTTAGTATATTAAAATATATAGATTGTGTAGACAAGATGATATGGTCATTACGCACTTGCATTTACATGCGCATGCGTGCAATGCTAAAATTTGAATGAACTTCGTACACTTCTGGGTAACGTTTTTAAAATTTCAAATGCATAGAGTTTGTCATATTTAATAAAAGCTTGTGTCAGGGAAAATGGCACCAAAAGGGAGTTGGGGAGCGTTTGGGGAACATCTGTAACGGTCCCCGTTACAATTAGCACTAGTTTTTCATTGAAAATGATAGTTTATAATACAGTTTTTAATCTTGTTTACCTACAAATTATGCTCCGAAACTCCTTATTTGACCAAGCTAAAGTTGTAAAGCATCAATAAAGGAATTTATTTCTCAAATTTGATAAATCTGTAGGCACCTTTCATTTACTAGATCTTGACCTTAAGTGCCATGGACCTATTTTGGGCCTACTGTTAGCTCATTTACGTCACAAGAAAAGCTGATTATGACGTTATGTCATAATTCTGAGTTTCACGCCATTTTAGCCTCTTGTTGTTGGAAACAATGATTTTACGTTCTAATGAAAAAATTATGTAGGAAAGAATGTTAAACGGTTATTTTATTTGTCTTCTAGTCATTAGAAAATGAAAACAGTACATTCTGATTTGAAATTAAACAACTGTCTGCATTTTCAATCCTCGTTTGAAAGATACAAGCAATCAAAATTCCTCATAGGGAGAAATAAAAAAAATATTTATTTAGCCTATCTTAAAAATGGGATTAATTTACCATTACTCATAAAAACTTAATATTTTGATCGTGGAAATACTAGTAATGTAATATCATTTTGTAATTTCTGAAAATATTTTTTAATCTTTAATCGGCATGATATATTGTAAAGTTTAATATTGTAACATCATTTAAGATTAAACCATGAAGGGCTTTTTAACGGACTATAAAAAGTTTTAAAGTTTCATCCTCAGGAGTATAACAAAGAGAAAGGGTTTATTTCATACATGACCCATTATTAAAAAAATCCACAAAGAGACAAGGAACTTTACAGATATAAACATGGAAAACATGGAAAACATGTAGTCAGTGCATTACATCGCCAATTGCCGGAAAAAGACTGCTATGTCCATTGAACAATATTATTATCATAATGGCTCTTTTTTCTGCAAGAAACGACTTTAACATAGAACCTCTGCATGCATGTTTATACCTATGTTCCCATAGAATTCTATCCATTCTGTGTGTTTAAAAGACCAACAGAGATTTAATATCTTGTAGGCCCGATTCATCGATTTTAATTGCCGACAGGGGAGGAGAGAGCCCAGGGGTCAGAATTTTTTCGCTTGCTTCTCCTGTTAGATTATATCTCACTATTAAATTAATAAAAGAAATATGGCAGGTATTTACAACCAAAGAGCATGCAAGATATCTTGTTTGTCGAAATTGGGGCAAGTACTCCTACCCGTCACCCCAACAGGCAAATACCTCTAATATCTTGATTTCCTCGAGATTTCCACGTTACTTAAACTAGTAATATGTATGAATTATTTATTTTATTTTCTAGCAGCTATGCAAATCGTGTGCTTTTTCATATAAATTTACCCAATATATCATTCAGGAATAAGGTAAAAAGTTGAATTAAGCATTTGAGAAAAATTAATATTCCCTCCTCATGCAAAATTAACGTAATTAGAATCTGCCGGAAAATCAAGGGTCTTACAACGTAGGAACTGTTTACTTGTACCCCGTGAATTCTAAAATGGCACGTGCATACAATGTAGGGCTTACAATTATAATGGAATATTAAGTAACATCAATTCTGAGAATCAATATATCTTAACTCTCCGGTAAATTAATAATACTTTAACACATTAGTCTGCATTCAGACGAATTTAACATGATTAAATACAAATGTTGACGTTTTGTGTATTGGGGTGCAGGAAAGGAAAATCCACCAAATCAGACGTCATCGAGGCAAAATGTCAAACATAATACCTTTCTGTAGTTCCAATTACAATTTCCACTTCAAATGGCAATAAATTTTATATGTCATACGTGCATTTTAACGTTGAGTTACACACACACAATAAACTTAAAAAATACACATGTATTGATTTTTAACTGTAGAAAATTGATTTGTTTCGAATACCTTAACTTTAGAAAGTAGATGTTGGTTTTCTGCTTGCACTTCAATTAAGCATTAAGGATAAAGTTATTGTGTTTCCAGTGCATGTATTCAACTGCATGGATATTATTGTCCCCGGCTTTCGCGAAAACGAGGGGACATTAAATCTTATTCGACTGTCCGTTTGACAGTCGGTTTGTCTTTCATGCAGTTTGTCTGTTCGTCATAAAATCTTTAACCTTGCTCATGACTTTTGAATGAAGACATAGGGCTTTTATATTTAATCTGTGTATCGCTTGTGACAAGACCATTAAATACACTGTGATTTTTGATCTTGTGACCTTGTCCTTGATTTTTGGTCTAATTTTCAAAAAATGTATATTTTCCTTAAAAATTTGGATTTAAAAGAGATAGGGCTTTTATATTTTATACAAAATGCCATAAAAATGACATTTTACTCGCAAAGAAACAGAAAGCGGGGACCACAATTCTTTGACTTTATAATTGCTAGTTACATGCAAGTTACGGGACAATATATATATTTAAAGCGCACTTTTATGCACATACTTACCTTGATTTAGGCGTGGGATTTTTACCTATATTAATCAAGTGAAAAGATGTACCGTTTGTGGATAAGATTAATTTTACACCACACTCAGTTTTATTTCTCATGAGAAAAACACAGCAAATATTATACAAGAACAATAAAGCTATCCTACATGTAGTTCATTCCGTGGAGACGACTCCTTCAAAGAAAATCTGCTTTCATTCGTAATAACGAAGCCCGAGGGGTTTGCCCATATTTTTTAATCTTTTTGGGGACTTTACTGAAAATCTTGGAACAACTCTAAAAATACCAAGGATGAAAACTAGGTGATCCGTGAAGAGATTAGTCCATGCCCTGGGGAGACCCAGTAAACTGGTGGATGTCGCTGGTCAATATCGGATAAATGGTAAAATTCCACTAACGTACACATATTAACTCTTTATTTAATTCTTTTTATTGACACTCTTCTCTATTCTATAAACATTCTTCAAAAGAGTTGCACCTACCCCTCGATCAACCAGCCCGTGGGGATCCGGGTAAGAATAGGTCCTCAGTACCCCCTTGCTTGTCGTAAAAGGCGACTAAATGGGGCAGTCCTTCGGATGAGACCGTATAAACCGAGGCCCCGTGTCACAGCAGGTGTGGCACGATAAAGATCCCTCCCTGCTCAAAGGCCGTAAGTGCAGAGCATAGGCCTAAATTTGCAGCCCTTCACCGGCAATGGTAACGTCTCCATATCAGTGAAATATTCTGGAGAGGGACGTTAAACAGTATACATTCAATCAATCAATCGATCAACCTGCTGCGTATATAGATGTACAAATAAAACAGGTAACATGACTGCGTAATGCCACAGGTACTTGTGGACGGGAACCCCCGTTCCACAAAAAATACCCCACTGACTATACAATATAAGAGAGACTGTGGAGCGATTACTTTGGGTTTTTACGATTTTTACTTATTGTACCCATGATGAATAAGTGTTATAAATATAAGTTGCGAAACAAATCCAATAAGCCCCGGAGTTGAATGGGGGGGGGGGGGGGGGGGGCGCCTGTCCATAATATAAGTACCTGTGTGCAATGCAATGGCGACGCCCGTTATGCAAATTATCCCATGTTTCCAATTACTGTTGATGCCCTGGAATGTTATACTAATTTTCAACGATTTTTCAACGAAATTTAGCTAACATTCCATGTTTAGCGCGTATAGGTGATGTCATAATAAAAAATTCCGTCATTCTTGTACCTGTGGAATATTTAGTTCGCATCTTACTTGCTCCAATGCTTAACATCAAAAGACGAAAAAGAAAAGTTTTAAATATTGAAAATTTTGCGGCAAATTACTGCTACATGTAATACCGCACTTTGTTCTTTATGTTAACTGTAATGTTAAGAGTTAAAGCCTTTAGACCAGTCTATTTTAAGTCGTCTACTTTGACATGAAAATCCTGAGTTTTTGAATCTTAGGAAATTTGAGTAAAGAGTAGGAAAATTTTAAAGCCTGTGAATTGCCTTATTTGAATTTAAGACTACATTTTTTAATACCCCCCCCCCCCCGCAAACGAAGTTTGGGGGGTGGAGTAGGAATCACCTTCTTCGTCTGTCTGTGCAAACGTGCCAGGTCCATATCTTTCTTACGGAGAAACATTAGAATCTACTACTTTACACAAGGATTGCCCATGACCTAATGGTGTGTCATGATCTTGACCTAAGGTCATTTGAGGAAGTTCAAAATCACTGGAAGAAAAATTTCATAAATTGTGTCCGGTCCATATCTTTCTTATGGATAAACTTGGTAGGTTCTTATTTCAAAAAAAGATTGCTTATAACCTAAGAGTGTGTCATGACCTTGACCCAAGGTCATATGGGGAAGTTCAAGGTCACTGGAAGGAAAAAATCATAATTCGTGTCCGGTCCACATCTTTCTTATGGATAAATTTGGTAGGTTCTTATTTAATACAAGCATTGCTTATAACCTAAGGGTGTGTCCTGACTTTAAACCAAGGTCATTTAGGGAAGTTCAAGGTCACTGTAAGAAAAATTTCATATTTTGTATCTGGTAGGTTTTAATTTCACACAAAGATTCCTCCTGAAAGAAAGGTGTGTCATGACCTTGACTATAGGTCATTTGGGGAAGTTCAAGGTCACTGGAAGAAAAATTTCATAATTTGTTTCCGGTCCATATCTCTCTTATGGATAAACTTGGTAGGTTCTTATTTCACACAAAGATTGCTCATAACCTAAGGGTGTGTCATGATTTCAACCCAAGGTCATTTTGGGAAGTTAAAGGTCAATGGAAGAAAAAATTCATATCTTGTGTCTGGTCCATATCTTTCTTATGGATAAACACGGTCATTTCACACAAAGGATGCACCTGACCTAAGGATGTGTCATGACTTGGGTCAAAGTCATTTGGGGAAATCCAAGGTCACTGGAATTTTTTTTTTATAATTTGTGCCCGGTCCATATCTTTCTTTGTTTTGGAAAACCTTTAATCTACTTCTTCACACAAACATTGCTGATGACCTGAGGTTGTGTCATGACTTTGAACCAAAGTCATTTATGCAAGTTCAAGGTCACTGACAGAAAAAGTTCATAATTCGTGTCTTATTCGTATATTTAGAATATTTTTAATTAGGCTTCGCCTTCGTTTCATTTATTAAAAAATTATAATGAGCAATTAAATTTGCACAAACCATAAACATGTGCCGACAGTGGTATTTTATATTGGCTGGGAATATGTTTCAAATTCAATTTCAAACTTAATCCTTCCAAGCATATATTCCCCTTATTTATTTTATTTTTTTCTGCAGAAATGCGAAAACCAGATGTAGAAATTATAGGAAAAAATGTTAAAACTACTTTGAAATACTAAGACTCTTTGAATTCGGCATGTTCGGTGAAACGAGATTTTCACACCTCCACTGTGTCGAATGATTTTGATTGACAAGACAAGCACAAGAACTTCGTGTGAACCGTTTGAACTTGCTGAAGGAAAAAAAGTTATTTTACACGGAATCGCAATGGCACGAAATTTATAATATATTGTTACTACAACTGTGGTACAGTCTCTGAAACGTTCTACTTTCCCATTTTTCCGTTCACTCACCGTTCGTTCAGCGTGCGTTCTCCGTTCGATCTCTGTTCACAGCTTTGCGTACACCGTTCACCGTGCGCTCGCGTTCAGCGTTCACAAAACGTTCACCGTTCGCTCTTCGTTCCGTTTACTTTGCGTTCACCTTGTGTTCACCGTTCACTTATCGTACAGTCTTCACTGTCTTTCGGAATTCCGAAGTGAAAGGACTTATCTTTTAGATGGTAAGGATTTAACTTTTTACTTTGATAACTTAGATATATTGGGTGAAGGATAATTATTTCATGGCAAGAATTATCTACGGTATTTATATTTTTGTTTATATAACTTAGCTGTTTCGTTATTCGTTAAATTAATCAGGAAAATTCATGTTATTATAAGCACTTTAAGTACCTACGTATATGTGGAATGTTCCTTAAATTTTGAAATTAAATATTGAAGCAATTTAGTACAAATACTTCAAGTGCGTAAACATTTTGTTGTTATGTACAAGACGACAAATCCTTAATCGATGAATAATAAACCATGTCTATTTAATTTACAAATTGGAGCACATATGCGAAAAAAATCATTTCTAACAAGTATTTATCAATGATGCACCAACGTTTTAGAACTAGTTCTGAGAATTATAAACAGTACGGCGATATTCAGGTAATTAAATATCTTTCGAGTGACTTGAAATTGATTGTGTGTGGTTTTTCTTTTTTGTTTTTGTTTTTTTTTTTTTTGGATAAATTGTTAAAAATTCAGTACATTATTATAATTTGTGGTTCTACTTAACGTATATAAAGTTTCATTCCATCACTGTAACTAAATATATGTTTGCCATCCAGTATGATTACATGTAAGAGTACCCCCTCGGCATCTTTTCCCCTAAATCGAATACTTAGTTATTATTTTTCGTATATTTGAATTACCATTTAATGTGTATTGTAACATAATAATTTCTGTCTTAGTACAAACATCATTAGAGTCATGAAACAATTGTAGTTCAACAGGTGCCGACCGTGGTATTTTAAATTGGCAGGGAGTATCTTTCAAATTCAATTTCATACTTAATCCTTCCGAGTATAATTCCCCATATTTGCTATTAATTTTTTTCTTCATTATTGTGGATATCCGATCAGGAAATGATAGGAAAAAAATGTTAAAACTTTTTGGAAATACGAAGTATCTCATTGCCTTCCATGTAACGAGATTTTCACACCTGTACTGTATCGAATGATTTTCATTGACAGGACAAGCACATGGTCTTCTTGTGAACCGCGTGAACGTGAAAAAGGAAAATAAAAGCCAATGATGACTGCAATATGGATTTGTTAATTTTCAAAAATAATAATTACTTTCACCGCCTGGAATATTTAGAAAAAATAATCAGAATTGTAAGGTCACCTGAGTAAACTCAGGTGAGTAAACTCAGGTGACCTATTGCTATCCGTTTTCGTCCGTCGTCGTGCGTCGTGTGTCGTGCGTCGTGTGTAAACATTTGAACATTTTAAGCTTCTTCTCTGAAACCTCTGAACCAATTTCAACCAATTTTGGCATATAGCATCTGTGGGTGAAGGGGAACAAAAATTGTGAATTTCATGGTCCCTGCCCCCCTGGGGCCTTGGGGGTGGGGCCAAAACCACTAAAATTAGTGCAATCTTTAAAAATCTTCTTCTTTACTCCTGGACATCAAACAGTCAAACTGTTGGTATGATTGTAATCAGCATTGAGTCCTCTACCAAAATTGTGAAATTCATGGCCCCAGGGTCAGGGGTTCTAGTGCTAGGGTGGGGCTCTATTGATTATATAGTGAAAATACATGAATTCTTTGAAAATCTTCTTCTCTGCTCCTGGGTATCAAATAAACAAACTAAGTACATAGTTATGATGAGCAAGAGTGCCTCTTTCAGATTTGTGAATTTTATGGTCCCAGGGTCAGGGGTTCTTGTGTGAGGGCGGGCTTTATTGATTATATAGTGAAAATGCATAAATTCTATGAAAATCTTCTTCTCTGCTCCTGGGTATCAAATAAACAAACTAAGTACATAGATATGATGAGCAAGAGTGCCTCTTTCAGATTTGTGAATTTTATGGTCCCAGGGTCAGGGGTTCTTGTGTAAGGGCGGGGCTCTATTGATTATATAGTGAAAATGCATAAATTCTTTGAAAATCTTCTTCTCTGCTTCTGGGTATCAAATAAACAAACTAAGTACATAGTTATGATGAGCAAGAGTGCCTCTTTCAGACTTGTGAATTTTATGGCCCCAGGGTCAGGGGTTCTGGTGTAAGGGCGGGGCTCTATTGATTATATAGTGAAAATGCATTAATTCTTTGAAAATTTTCTTTTCTGCTTCTGAGTATTGAATAAACTTACTTCGTACATTGTTATGATGAGCAAGAGTATCTCTTTCAAAATTGTGAATTTCCTGGCCCCAGGGGCAGGGGTCTGGTGTAAGATTGGGGCTCTATTTATTATATAGTAAAAAAATGCATTAATTCTTTGAAAATCTTCTTCTCTGTTCCTGTGTATTAAATAAACTAACTAGTAAGTACATTGTTATGTTGAGCAAAATCATCTTTCGAAATTGTTAATTTTAAGGCCCCAGGGTCAGGGGGTTCAGTTCTGGTGTTGGGGAAGCGGGGGGTTGGGGGGGGGGTGGGGGGCTCTATTGATTACATAGTGAAAATGCTTTAATTCTTTGAAAATCTTCTCTGTTCCTGGGTATTAAAAAAACTAACTAAATACATTGGTACGATGAGCAAGAGTGCTTCTTTCAAAATATTCAATGTTATGGCCCCAGGATCAGGGGTTCTGGTGTTAGGGCGGGGCTCTATTGATTATATAATGAAAATGCATTAATTCTTTGAAAATCTTCTTCTCTGCTCCTGGGCATCAAATAAACTAAGTACATTGTTATGATGACCAAGAGTGCCTATTTCAAAATTTTGAATTTTGTGGCTCCAGGGTCAGGGGTTCTCAGGTGTTAAGGCTGGGCTCTATTGGTTATATTGTGAAAATGCATTTATTATTTTAAAATCTTCTCTGCTTCTGGGTATTAAATAAACAAATTACATAGTTGTGATGAGCAAGAATGGCACCTCAACCAAAGAAGATGGGCGCATTTGGCGTGTGATCTGCAGGAATCATTTGTACGAAACATTTATAGTTTAAATGTCCATGATTTGGTTGGCTGAACATAGCTGGTCAGATTTTACAAACACTTCCATAGGGTTTTTTTTTCATTTAGTTTGAAAGACTTTGTGAGATTGTAACATTTATGTCCATTTTTCCAAGGGGTTACTAAAATACTATAGCATAGTAATTTTTTACAAAAAATAAACGCCTAAATATTTAATGCATAGATGCATGATACATGTACATGTACATTATAGAATAGAAGATTGGGATTGATTTCGCTCGAGAACCAAACTGAACCAAAATTTATCTAATTCAAAATTTTAATACATCAGTACATAAAACAAACTGACAAAATAAATGGTTGTTTGCATAAAAAAAAATAATGCCCCATGCAAGACTCGAACCAAAAACTTTTCGCTTCGTGTGCACTGAACAGGTATCCCATCTTACTGAGCTATCAGTATTCAATTACGCCCAGATTCCTGCCGAATGCCAATCAAAAGCGCCCTCGTTCTTTGTGGCTGTTTGTGTCCCCTGCCATTTACTTTATGGGGGGGGGGGGGCTCTTTTGATTATATAGTGATAATACATTAATTCTTTGAAAATCTTTTCCTTTCCTCCAGGGTATTAAATTATGTCAATTATCTAAATTTATATATATTTATCTGTTTATGATGAAAAAAGGTGCATCTAGCAATACGGTGAATTTTATGCCCCCTGGGTCAGGGGTAGGGGGGTTACTCAGTCTGAAAATAAATTAATTCTTCTTTTTGGTATTAATCAACCATTTATGATGAAATAAAATTTATGATAAAATTTCCAAAATTTTGAAATAAATGGCCCCAGGGTTAGTGGTTCCTTTGGGGTGAGGTGCATAACTGGTTATAAAGTGGAAGTGCTTTTTTTCTTTGTTACTCTAATCTACTTCTGGGTATTAAGTAACTAGTAGAGTAAGGATGCTAAGTGTATAATTATGATAAGCAATACTGCCTCTTTCAAAATTATGAATTTCATGGCCTCTGGTTTAAAACACGAAAAAAATTCAATTGTCAAAAGTTGTTACATGATCCTCAGGTGAGCCCGTGGGCCTCTTGTTATTTGATACAACAAATATCTGAGAAAGGAGGGGCTAAAATCTCTCTCTCTCTCTCTCTCTCTCTCTCTCTCTCTCTCTCATACACACATATGTTCAGTAAAAACTATGACAGCATATTACTTATTTAACTCTGAAAATGTAATCTATTAAAAAAAATTAAATTAATATGAATGCCTATTTTCCTCATCTTGAAATGTCGAGTATAATCACGGCCGGGAAATGTCTTCAGATACATGTAGAAGTTTGCTAAAAAGATCATTATAAAAAACAGAGAGAAAATGCATTCCACTTTATAACCAGTTGTGCACCCTGCCCTACAGGAACCACTGACCCTGGGGCCACATATTTTAAAATTTTTGGAAATTTTATCAAAATTTCAATTCATCAGAAATTGGTGATTAATATCAAAGTGCAGATTTAAAAGTATTACTTTATTTTGCAGACTATGTACGGGGTGTACCCCTCGTCCGCGGTACCCCTAAAGCAGGGGCCCTGAAATTAAACATTTTGGAAGAGGCACCCTTCTCCCTCATAAATATATACTTAGATCACTGTCATTATACCAAGGAGCAAAGAAAAAAATTTCCAAAGAATTCATGCGTTTTCACAATATAATCATTATAGAGCCCCATCCTAACATCAGAACCCCTGATCCAGGGGTAATGAAATTCACAAACTGGGAAGATTAGCATCCTTCCTCATCATAACTATGAATATACTATGAATATAGTTCACTGGTTTTATACCCAGGAGCACAAGAGAATATTTTTAAAGAATTAACGCATTTTCACTGTATAATCTACAGAGCCCTGTCCTAACACCAGAACCCCTGACCCTGGGGCCATGAAATATACAAAATTGGAATAGGCAGCCTTATTTAATATAACAATGTATTTGGTTAGTTTATTTCATACCCAGGAGCAGAGAAGAAGATTTTAAAACAATTAATGTATTGTCACTATATAAACAATATACAGAGCCCTGTCCTAACACCAGAACCCCTCACCCATGGGCTATGAAATTCACAATTTTGGAAGAGCCATTCACGGTCATCATAACTATGCATTTAGTTTGTTTGTTTAATACCCAGGAGCAGAGAAGAATATTTTCAAAGAATTAATGCAGTTTCACTATATAACATATAGAGCCCCGCCCTGACACCAGAACCCCTGACCCTGGGGCCATGAAATTCATAATTTTGGAAGAGGAAAGAAGCTTCCTTCTTTATCATAACTATGTAAATAGTTCGTTGGTTAAATGTCAAAGAGCAGAGGAGACGATTTTTAAAGAATATATGCATTTTCATTTTTTCACTATATAATCTGTGAATAGAGCCCCGCCCTAACACCAGAAACCTGACCCTGGAAACATGAAATTCACAATTTTGGAAGAGGCAACCTTATTCAATATAACTATGTACTTGGTTAGCTCATTTAATGCTCAGGATTAGAGAAGAAGATTTTCAAAGAAATAATGCATTTTCACTATGTAGTCTATTTAGCCCCGCCCTAGCACTAGCACCCCTGACCATGTGGCCATAAATTTCACAATTTTGGTAAAAGACTCACGGCTGATTACAATCTTGCCAACAGTTTGACTGCTTGGCGACAAGCAGTAAAGAAGAAGATTTTTAAAGGATTGCACTAATTTTAGTGGTTTTGGCCCCACCCAGGGGGGCAGGGACCATGAAATTCCAAGTTTTTGTTCCTCTTCACCCTTAGATGCTTTGTGCCAAAATTGGTTGAAATTGGTTGAGCGGTTGCAGAGGAGAATCTGAAAATGTTAATGATAACGCACGGCGCACGACGCACGACGACGGACAACAACAGATAGCAGTAGGTCACCTGAGTTTACTCAGGTGACCTAATGAAACATAATAATATAATATTTTTGCATTAAAAATTTAAAATACCAGTGTATTTATACAACAATTAGCAGACCTTTGTAATTTTTTTTTTTCATTTTTAACATGGAATCGCATTTTGCCGTTGTTATATCCGTGGTAATTACTGTATACAGGGTTATTTTCGCCCCGTCTTATTTTTGCCCTTTCACATTTTCAATCAATTTTGCCCCGTTTTAAATTCGCCCAGTCATAGTTTTGTTTAAGAAATTATACTGTATTTTTTTTAATTTGCCCAGTTTTAAATTCGCCCAAATGATAGAAGGGCGAAAGGGGCGAAAATTTCCCTCTATACAGTAATTCATTCTGTAAGTTTTAGCTTTCTCTTCTAAAATCCACATTATTTTATCAGTTAAAAGAGCATATTTATTTTATCAGTAGGTTAATTCTATTTGTTATACATGTACTACACATATTTGGTAACAATTACACATGTTTTACGGCAATATACATTGTGTTATGAAAATGCTGTAAGATACTTAAATTATTCATATAACTCAATGTAAAATTTATATATTTATCCTAATTATTAATTTTTATTAATTAATATATATTTATCAATTTATTGTTATTTTAATACCTGATAGAATAGAATATTTCAATGCAAGGAAAAGATCGGAGGCATTCCGAATAAATCGTCCATCTTGCGTTCAGCGTTCATTTTCCGTTCACTTTGCGCTCGCGTTTGCGCTCCGTTCGCTCTCTGCGTTCACTAACCCTTCACACATCGTTCATCATGTTGAGTTCAGCATTTGCACATCGTTCACTCATCGTTCGCTCTGCGTTCGTTCATTTTCGTTCACCGTTCGTTTAGCGTTCGTTCACCGTTCAGGTGGGAAAGTAAAACGTTTCAGGGACTATGCAACGTAATTAATTCATTCTATAAGTAGTAGTTTGCTCTTCTGAAGTCCATATTACTTTATTAGTTTTGAAAATAAGCGCATATTGATTTTATTAGTAAATTAATTTTTTTTCTTTTATCTTACAGTGTACACGTGTTCGATAATAATTGCACATGTTTTACGGCAAAAAAATGGTCTTGTTAAAATATTGATTTATAACTTCATAAGTATGTGCAGAAAAAATTGTTTTAATTGTTTATTTTTATACCTAATTTAATATTATTAATTCATATTTTAGCACTTAACATTAGAATACAACAGGATAGTTTCAATTCAAGGAAAAGATCGGAGGCATTCTGAATAAATAAATTCATCTTGCGTTCACCGTTCGTTCACCATTCTTTTTGCACCCGCGTTTGCGCACCTTTCGCGTTCTGCGTTCACTCACCGTTCTCCGTTCACACATCGTTCACCAAGTTGCGTTCAGCGTTCACACATCGTTCACTCACCATTCCCTATGCGTTCGTTCACCCTTCGTTCAGCGTTCGTTCACCGTTCAGGTGAGAAAGTAAAACGTTTCAGGGACTGTACTTCATGATCTATTTTAGATTTTAAATCTTATAAAGTGTTAACAGATTTAATAGACATTATAATTTTACCTCTTGATTCTGCCTAGAATGTACTGCGGGATTTTATGGAAAGAATTGCGGCCAGAGATGCAGCGAGAATTGCTTTGTTACAAATAGATGTGACCGGTTTACAGGGGAGTGTAAGGAGAAATGTAAACCAGGCTGGCAGACATTAAGATGTACACAGAGTAAGTAAGGGGACAGTGCATGGATCATACTTCGAATCATATATATATGCCTGGCCCCAAGGCCATAAACTGAGATCAGACTAAAGTCAATATTTAAAATCGATATTTTTCTAAAAAAAAGTTTTGATGATAAAATAAAATTTTCATCATTGTAATGATGTATTATGCACAATTACATTTTTTAAGATAAAATGTTAAATGAAAATTGAGATATTGAAAATCAAACTTTGACCTAAGTATGTTCTCAATTTATGATCTCAGGTCTTTACGTGTGTTAAGGGATAATTCATTGTCAAGAACACTTTTCATATGTTTCCTCTGATAACAAGAGTATTACCTGAAAAGTATATGTTAAATACTCAGCATTGTCCAATACTTACTAAAATGCCATTTTGTTATTTGAGCAGTTCAGTTGTTTACATAGTCAAAAATGTAAATTTCTTAAAATTTTATTCTCTTTACGTGTCTAAAAAAGGAAGAAAAAAACCCAAAAAGGGTTAAATACTCTAATCCAACATAAAAGAAAATAGCAAATTCGAGTATGTAAATGGTTGGAAATAATAACATAAAACTTGCTTGCCCTTTTCGTGCTCGAGGTAAAATTAATGGGTCGGAAGGTAAGCGGGAAATGTTTTTTTTCCCCAGGAAATGTCAACATATTTGTTTACGAGATAAGAGGGAAAAAATAACAAAAAATATTATGTCCTGAAATGTGAAAAAGAAAAAAAAATTGAGTCGGCTATTTCCAGCCAGTAGGTCGGGAAAGAACAACCAAACATATTTTTGAAGATTACCCTGCTGTCCATAAATATCACCTTGTGCATTAATTTAACATTTTTTTCTATCAATTTCCCTGCTATAAGAAGATAATGTAAGGCCTGTTGATTTTTTCAAGAATGTGAGGGAGGTACGTACGGTGTTGACTGCCGTCAGATCTGTGGTCACTGTCTCAATGGAGAATATTGTCACCACTTGAATGGAACTTGTGGGGAAGGGTGTTCGGTTGGATTTCATGGTGCGACATGTGTGACAGGTATATGTTCTCTTTTTTTCATCTTATTGTAAATTATCACCTTGGAATTGTGATAGCCTCCTCTAAAAAAAATTGTTATGATTCCAGAATGTTCTGCAGGATACTTTGGTATAAACTGCCAGGAAAACTGTAAGGCGTATTGTGGCGGAAACAAAACATGTGACGTCATCACCGGTGTTTGTGACGAGGGCTGTAAAGAGGGGCTACAAGGACCTCTTTGTGGTGAAGGTGTTGCATATTAATTTACATCACAGAAGTAATTGGTATTTTAGAAAAAAGAAAATGATTTTTTTACAATGTATTTAGCTTCCTTTTGGTTCTGCAAATATTATTTTTAGAATTAAAAAAAAACCAAACTTTTATTCAATATGTATCGTATCAAATTTTTAATGTACACTTCAAATTACAGGATCTATTTTTAGAAGAACTGTGTCCAACAGTTGTGAATCCACTATCACTAGTATCATTATAAGCATTGTCATCTCTTTACTCCTTGTTCTGAGTGGAAGTATTCTTAACTTTATCATATGGAAGAGGAGAAATGGTAAGTTCATGTAAATAAATTCTTGAAATCAACGCTTTTTGGCAATAAACACTATGAATCATTGGTCAAAGTTATCAGTAAACCAAATTCAATACCCTCAGTGATACTTACAAAAATTATCTTAAGAATGAATTTAGTTCATGTGATAAATTGTTCCCAAAAGTATATGCATGTACTGCTTTCATATGTAATTAAGTAGGTTATTCACAAATTCAGATTAAAGCTTAACAAATTGTATGAAAACAATGATAACATAAAGCATTATTGTCTAAATACATTTAAAGAAACCAAAAAGGGAAATTTATATTTTGGATCTATTACATTAATTATTTTTAGAACTAAAAACTTTATTTTGTGTTATTTTTTTTAGATGGAACTGAAAAGGTAATGTAATATAAAACAATAATTAGAATATTACAGATGTATTTGGTTTTGCGTATTCATTTATCATTTTCAGACATTTTATCTATAACGGCTGAATGGACTTTATTTCTCTTTAAAGCAAAACTCTTCAAGGACAAAGATGAAGAACATGGATGCTACTGGACGTACAGGTCTGATAGAATGTTCCAAGAGCCATTAAATCTAAATGTCACTTGTATATTAATTCTCGGGCAGATAATTCTTTTCATGCTTATATTTTTTAAAAAAAAGTTAATTCTATGTAGTTAAAAAAACTTTCAAGTATTTTCCCAGAAACGAATCATATGTATGTATTATTCTAGTTTAACTAAAAGATAACGAACAACGATTGAGGTTTTATCACTCAATTGACTTTATTATTCTTTTGATAGGAAAATTAACCTTTGGTGAAGGGTACGTATTTTTTATATCCTTTCAAACGTGATATTATTCTATTATAATTGCAACACACATCTTTATCAAATGTCTTAAAATTCATGTTTTCCGTTCATACACTATTTTAATTCATACCGACGAAATATTGCTGAAATATTGCCGACTCAGCGTAAAATAACAATATCCAATGAATCAATCATATTGTTTTGTTTCATACTAGGGACGGATCCCATTATACAGACCTAAGAGTTCTTTATCCACGAATTTAAATCCCCACAAAAACATCATTTACATGTGATTTTACAGAAAATTTATATTTGCAATCGGTAGCCTTATCAATATTCCTAAAATTCTCTTCATATCTATATGTTTTGTTTCATACTAGTGACGGATCCAGTTATACAGAATTAGGCGTTCTAGATAAACCAAACACATACGAAGAACTTTCTCATTATACAGAGGCTGTTGATAAAATATAAGATGATTTTCTGAAGTAGAGGTGCCCGAAGTTGGAATGACAATGTGACATGGACAGCAAGGACACTTCTATGTTTTTTTAACATACTGCAACCGTGCATGCATATTTAAATTAGTTTATTACGCATTTTTAAATGCTGATCTTATTTTGAGGTTTTAAATTCAAAATAGGACTTGCAGAATTAAAAAAAAACAATAGATCTTAACTTATTATTTGTCATACGGCGGGTGTAAACGGTCGAAAAGTGAAGATCATCTAAAATCCATTTATCATAGATTTTCTGCTCCTTATTTGTATTGTTTGTTTGTACACAAAAGTACTCTGACGTAAACATTTCATTTATTTTAATTTTTTTAATATTCATATCTACGTATATTTTGTTTACTAAACGGTGCAAAGTCAATGTAATTTGTTACAATGTATATCAAAATGAATACTATCAGCAAAAATATGTTTATTATTATTTCCTACTCAAAATGGTCATAACTGGATTCACCAAATGATCGGAAAATATTTAGAATTTTTATGCCTTGGAAGTTTGATGAATATTATTATTAATTCTGTATTGTACTCTTTACCTCAACTTAAGGTGTTTGTAAATGAACATATCATTTCAATGTTAGCAAACTAATTATGCTAATTCAGAGAATTTGTGTCCCTCCACTAGGGAAAAAGTAAACCATGCGCAGTTCTGGGGGAGGGGGGGGGAGGTTTGGATCCCCCTGACTGAATTTGTAGAATTATTAAATGTATACATGTATACTGAAGCAAATAAAATATGCAAATATGGATATGAAGATTTGATTGCTTATTCTTTATCACGTGTATAGAAGATTCTTTTTATATGGAATATTTATCACACTGTAATGATGATTTCATGAGTTTGCACATGCCAGACCTCATAAATTTTTCATTTT
>NW_026926896.1:0-29412 GCF_032062105.1 Saccostrea cuccullata | reverse complement strand
CTAAAAGCTTAAAAGATTCAAGTCTATGTCGGTCTTTCCATTAGATATTGGACCATCAGACCCATTGTTGTTTATTGCATCAGGTCTAATGCATTATTTTCATATCATACCAAATGTTTGTTTTTTCCGTGTCTGCATTTTTA
This sequence comes from Saccostrea cuccullata, assembly GCF_032062105.1. Lineage (NCBI taxonomy): Eukaryota > Metazoa > Mollusca > Bivalvia > Ostreida > Ostreidae > Saccostrea > Saccostrea cuccullata. Next base: position 29,269 of record NW_026926896.1, on the reverse strand, counting down.
GGTCAACTATTTTGACACAGAGTTATAAAAATTCTTTGTTCAAAGATAGATTTATATGACTATCTGCAGCAGCACATATCACTACATAGCCTATTGTTAGTTAGAATAATATAGTTCTGTGTGTACATACAAGCCCTCACCATATATATGTCCCATATAGTTGTAATGTAGCAAAATGGAAAGGATCCACTCTGAATCCATCCCAGAATACAAAAGGGGTGCACTGAAAATAGCTACCAAATTAATCAAAGCAATTTCTTTTGAGATAGTATATACCTTTTCTCCCAAAATATAATATAAAGATATAAAGATGAAAATTTTCTCACTGCTTTTTTCTCTCTTCAATTTAGTACATATGTTTACACTAGGAACTCTCTGGATTGTTCATAGTAAATAAACTCAGTTCAGGTTATCCTTGTTGTTTATTTTGCTACATTGCCAATACATGGAACAAATTTCATCAATTAATTGTGTTTGTACTCTGTAGGACAATATCAATTAAGCGATTGAATGTTCTTTCTAAGTCGACCATGTAAAAGACTAAAACCACAAAAATTTTAATTTTAAACTGAAAGTACACCAAAATAAACAAGTAAAAAGTTACTGTATTATCATAATAACAATATGCAACTTATATAAAAATTAGGGGAAAATACACTACATTGATGATTGAAACTTCTAATAAACGTCTCTTAACAGTTCAAATTCAAGGTAACATAATTGAATCACCCCCATAATTTTCAAACCAGCTGTTGTTAGACCTTTCTAACTCAAACCATTTTATACAGTATGTATACGTTAACACTTTACAAAATATATTATTTAAAAATAAAAATAGTAAAGTATACACTTGAACTGTCACAGAATGTCGCAAATTACACTACTTCGCAGAAATGGCAATGTCGTGTAACCTCTTAGGACAACAGCCATTTTCTCAGTTTATCAAACACAGAGGAAAGAAATGTCTCTGGAATCACGTACATTCCATTATGATTTAATACTTACAGGTTTGGGGTCAATTTCTTCGGAACAGCTATGGCAGTAAAACTTATTTGATTCAGTCCTACTTTCTTCAACAGCAGCCTCCGCCATGTTTTGTCGTTGAGTGATGACGTCATAAGAATCATAGTAAATCGTTCGATGAATCCCAATCAACCAAATTAATATTTTGACATAATGTACGCTTCTGCCTTATATTCAATTTATCACGAACAAAAAAAACATTACATGGAGTGTTTTTTATCCATTTATTGCAATTTTTTACTTCCTTGTGCATCATGCAAATTTACTTTCGCTTCGTTTCAAAATTGACTGTGTACGAATTGACTAAATTTTCACCCCTACTTTCACTTTGCGGGACTCGACTGACTGTGTGTGGTGTGTGTGAATCATTTATTTTATCATGATTTATACTGTTAGCGTGTAGTGTATAGTGGTAGGATACATGGTATATGGTCAGTATTTACATACTTGACATGAAATTAATTCTTGTTATTTCAGATGTGCATTTGTGACTTGTAAACATATATATTTTTTTCATTTCCAATGTTTGAAGAGCAAATGAAAGACATTATATTGGTCATGTGTTGATTAATAAATTCATAAGGTCCAGCACAATATCCTTTTAAAGCTTTATAGCTTGATCAAGGTATTTTATGTAGTGAAAATTCAAAAAATATTCTAAAAAAAATAAATACTGTGTGAAAGTCGAATTCTGAGTTGTGTCAGTAAATTCACTCATGCAGGTAAAGTACTCAAGCACAAAGAAATCAGTATAAAAGGATGTCATTTGTGGAGACATTTTTTTATGCTGTCTTTTTTATACCCGAGTATAGATAGAATGTTCTATCGTTAAAATGATAAATGTCCTACGGACCCAGTTTAATGATAGAATGCGTTCCGTGTATTCACAATGTAGCAAAGTAAACACAGGCTATAAGTCATACTAGTGCACTTACTATGAACAAGCAAGAGAGCTCCGAACATAAACATGGCCTGTAAATTTAAAGCAAGAAAAAACGTTGAGAAAATTAGTTGAATTTTCGTCTTTATTTAGACTAAACTTTAGGTTTAAATACTTACGCATCCCCAAAAAGGTTTGTTTTGATTAATTTATAAGTTATTTTCAGTGCAAATCCGTTTGTATCCTTCAAAATCGTTTCGGAGCGATTCTGCAATTTTTTGCTACATTGCGAGTATATGGGTGGTATTCTAACTGTGGTGAGGGCTTGTCCCGAGACACAGTTAGATTATTCTAACTAACCCGAGTACTTTTCATGCACGAGTGAACACACTGACCACAACTCATAATTCAACTTTTAAATTTGATTTTTTAAGATTTTTTTTTATTTTCTTTACATAAAATATTTTTATCAAGGTATTTGTAATATCTTGATAAAGGTGTATAGCTTTATCTAGCTATATCCTTTATCAAGGTATTGTGCTGGACCTGTTCATCAGGTATGCATAGATGGTACAAATTCCCTGTACAATCACTAGATTTATCTACATATCTTGAATTAAATATATAGCTTTACTTACCTTGTTTGCCATTTTTAGTTGGAGGCACGTACTATCAGTAGCTGCATAATTGTAGCTCTCCGAAAAAATATATATTCAATGGCAGACCAGAGAGCTACAGTGCTACCCATTGAAAGAAAAACTTTATATTTATTGCGCACAAAATATTAATGTAAAGTAATAACATTTTGGTCTTAGTCCATGTAGTCTAAAGAAAGTTCAAATTTGTAAAACTGTGTCCTAGGCAGTAGCTGTTCATTACTTGCCTTATCTACTTTTTTCAGTGATGGAATTAATTTCCTGTGCTTTATCATGTTATTAGACAATATTTTCAATGTTTATAAAACTAACTTTAAAGAATAATTTATTTCCATTTTTAAGATTGCACAAACCAGTCCTGACATGTCTTCAGCTAAGAGTTTGCTTGAGAGTCTAGTTTTGGAACATGATTTGGAGAAAACTGTTGGAGCACAGAATGTTTTCTCCAGTTCATCAAACAGCCTGGAGCAGCTAATAAGAGTTATTGTCAACACTCAAGGCAGAGATTTTCTGGAATATTTCAAGATTTTATCAAAATTAATTTTCTTAGCACCGGCAGAATGGATAAAAAACTATGTGTCTGAAGTTTCCAAAATCTCATCAAGTGCCGAGAACCTATTAGAACAGTTAATTTTAAAAGGCTGTGTTCCTTATGTTAGAGATCTTCAACACAGAAAATGTGAAAAGAAAGATTTCTTAAATGTTGCAGAAAAAGCAGAATCTGTTCTTGAATTTTTAAAGTCTTTATTAAGCAAAATGTACCTTGATGAGGAATGTGAAGAAATGAAATCAGTGGTCTCAAAAGCTTTACCTAACCTTCTCATTCTTGTTATTGAACACCAGCATCCAGATCTGTGGACATCAAGTGCATCCTTAGTTTTATCAAAGGAAATGCTTGACAAGGTCAAGGATGTACTAAATGTCAACAACAATGAAGAGCTGCTGCAATACAAAATTTCAAAAAGTCAACTTTCTTCTGTGGTCTTCTTTATTCTTAAACACTTGAATGAGAAACTTAGGCGGGATTCCTGGATGTGCTATCCTTCCCTCAAAGTGGTTTATCAGTGGTGTTTACTTCATACAAAATTTCCAAATATGAGTGAACTTTTCCCAAAGTTTCTTCCCACAGCTCTTTTGTTCATTGATGACCATGAGTTAGAAAACAAAATTTTAGGTGTAACTTGTCTGTATCACATAATGCAGAACACAAGCAGGGAAGAGCTGAGATGGTATGGACAAGCTGATGTTATTTATGAGGCTTTGAAACATCAGCTCTACACCAGGGAGGCTAAACTCATAGATACCCTACACCCAGCTCTGCTTTACATTTTGTCAGTGGTGGAAAAGGATCCACAATACTGCACTGATCCCCAGGGACTCCAAAGAGTACCAACCAAGTACGATGAAATCTTCCACACCATCCTTACAGACGCATATGGAGAACAAAATCTGAGCCTGCGGATTGCTCTAACTGGACATTTGACCTACTTTATAGAGAAACTTGGCCTCCTTACACTTAGACACACAAACCTCCTCTTTAAAGTCATTGAGGAGTACTTAGAAGTCTATGACGGAAAGAGGCACTCAGCTAAACCACAGATTCTTAGATTGCTGAAGTCAGTGATTATAGCTACTTGGCCACGAATGCCTCGTTATGTTGATTTTATTTTGAAAATCTTGGTGAAATTATTAATTGATGTATCTGATAAGGATAAGTACGACTTTGAACTCATTCACAATATTGAGGAATTGAGCACACAGTGTTTGATACTTATAAAGCATGTGAACCTAGAGTATGTGGAAAGGCAGTTACAAAATATAATAAAACTTGATGTACCAGAAGCATGTAAACGAACTTTATCTGATGCATTACAGTTAAGTATGTGATCAGGAACTCTTTGCATAACTGGACAATGAACATAAATTTGTTAGAAATATATGAATCTGATTGACAAACTTTAAAATATTTGAAATAAACTTTTTTTTTCAGCATTTGTTTATTTAGATAGAATGACAGGGGAGCCTAATGGCTTTGTGAACAAATTGCTCAATGGGTAAAGCATCTGACTTGCAGTTCAGGGACCCGTTTTACAAAAGAACTTATAACTAAGACCAAAATTTATTCAGCTTATAACTTTCTTATTTGCATGAAATTTAAAAACTCAATCATCAATATTGCAAAGTTTTACAATCAACTTTAAGTAGAATTTTAGGACTTTGTCGTAAGTTCTCTTTTGTAAAATGGACCCCAGGATCAAATCCTGGTCAGGCCTTTTCAGCTATATTGTATAGTATGTGCTGTGCCCTGGAAGTGACAGGTGAAAACCTGTCAGGAAATAAACTGGATCGGTGTACAGTAACACACAGTTATAATGAAGTGCCAGAAACAGGCAATTTTGCTTCCTTTGAAACATAATTCTTTATATCTGTGAGCTTCACAATATGTTTAAAACCCATGAAAAAATGAAAATCACTTCATTATAAGTGTCAGTTCATTATATATATGTTTGCTATATGCATGCTTTACTGTATTTGGGGATGATGATCATATACAAGTATATGTCATGAATCGGTAAACATATCTAAAACAACACTGTATATAAGAAAGTCTGCATAAATCATTACTAGCTGTTAATCTCATGGATTCCCTGTTTTTATCCTAACATAACCCAAGGTCTTTGTATTGAACAAATAAAAATCTCCCCTACAGAAAAAAAACTGTTCTTGGACTTAGGGGAAACACTGGTTGGTGGGGGGGGGGAGGGGTAGCAGTAATCTGTTCTTGAAAATGTTGAAAGATATATTCTATAATCAACTAGCAAGACTAGAGGTACTGTGAGCACTGGGCTTACTAAATGAAACCCCCCACCCCCTGGGCCTCCCACATGATTATAATTGCAAACAAGATGTGTTTGTGAAACACAGATGCCCTCGTATGGCAACAGCGAAGGTTAAGCTTTTTTAAATGCAGATCAAATATGTTGGTACCTAAAGTAAGGCCTTTTTTTCAAGAAGTACAAATGTGAAATATATAACCCTAGCACCACCTGTTCAAAGGTTATGACCAAGTTTAACGTTTTTAAAAGTAAGACAAACTCTGGGTTCAAGGTCAAAGGGTCAAGGTTGTTGGTTTCTAAAAAAGGCCTTGTCTCATAGATTACGTATGGGGTGTATGACAGCACTGACCCTTACTGTACAAAAGTTATGGCCAAGGTTATAGTTTGTTAAAGCTTTTAAAAAGTAGGTCAAGCTCCAAGGTCAAAGTGTCAAAGATGTTGGTATCCAATGGAGGGTCTTGTCACAAGGATTACATATGCAAAGTATGAAAGCTCTAGCACTTACTGTTTAAAAGTTATGGCCAAGGTTAAAGTTTGTAAAAAGTAGGTCAAACGTCAAGGTCAAAGGTCAAAGTTGTTGATATCCAATGAAAGGATTTCTCACAAGAATTACATATGTGAAGCATGAAAGCCCTACCCCTTACCATTCAAAAGATATGGCCAAGGTTAAAGTTTTTTCGTAAGTATGGAAATCTCCAAGGTCAAAAGTGTTGATTTCAAATGAAAGGTCTTGCCACAAAGAATTGATATTTGAAATTCATAGTATCTATCATTCAAAAATTAGGCCCAAAGTAAAAGTTTGGAATTTTTTGTGTAAAAATGGGTCAAACTCCAAGGTCAACCTTACCCTAACCCTTAAACATAACCCTTCAACAAGAATTACTTTTGCCATAACTTTTGAATGGTGGAAACTAAGACTTTCATATTTCACATATGTATTCTTTGTGACAAGACCTGTCATTGGATACCAACAACTTTGACCTTTTGACCTTGACCTTGGAGGTTTTTGTACTTATGAACAAACTTTAGCCTTGACCATAACTTTTGAACGGTAAGGGTTAGGGCTTTCAATCCCATTCCAAAAAAAAAGAAATGGGGGTGGTTTATTCGTTGACTTTCAAGATGTATATGAATGACTTTTCATACCAATTTTACATATACAACATGTATCTGTGTTTTCCAGGAGAATTCCGTGGTTTCTAGGATGGGGGTGGGGGGTTCCAAGGTCACTTTTACTTGATTAAGAATTGATAATAATGCAAATTGTGAATTTGGCTTGCCATATATGTCTGCTAAATACCCAGGACAGAAATTAAAGGGGAATTTTAAAGAAATAGTGGCGTTTTATATCCCTTCACCAATGATCATTTAAAAATTTGTTGAAATTTTTTTCAGCAATTTATAAATGTAAAGAATTTGAAATCATATGTTCAAAAAAATATGTTTAAAGAACGCACGCCGGACAAAAACAGTCCTAGAAGAATATACATGTACTTTTTGCACTAGCATTTCCCCATAGTTATCAAGTCCTGTTTTCTCTTGGGTTTTGGAAATTAAAAATACGAACTAAACGGTTAAACAAGTAGTTGATTTTAATTAATCTTCTTTTTTCGGAACCTTGAAACCCTTTACAAAGTCCAAATTATAAGTATACGTACGGTGTCTTTACCGGCCAGTGTTTACAGGTGAGTAAGTGCCACTTTGAAATAAACTAGGCATGCTCATTTCTTAGTAATATTTATCTCATATTGTTAAAATGCTATTTGTTCAGGTTTTTAGTGAAAACAATGGAGGATCTGGTACAGAAAACGTTGGAAGCACATTGGCGGATCAAGCAATATGTTTACAAAACACCCCTGATGTTTTCACGCCCACTCAGCAAATTGGCTAGTGACTGCAAAGTAAAAATCAAACTCGGTAAGTACAAAAAAAACTTTATTACAAGCATTAACTGTAAAAACCGACATATTAAATATCGGAGACCCCTATGGAATGATATATAAGGTAATGCATGTACATATATATCTTTGTTTATTTGGGACTACGGAGCGCAAGTTTAATACATTTTAAATAACTCATAAAGTAGGTGAAATATATGGATATAACGAGCAGTATTCAGGCTCAAAAGTTCATTAAACAATATAAAATTGGAGCAGAGCAAACACGGACTTCTAAAACATCAAAGGTGGGATCAGGTGTCATGGAGGAGTGGTCATCCCCTGCCGACCTGTCACACCTTCCGTGTGCTCAGTCCTTATTATCATGATTGGGAAATAATGGATCGAAAAATCATTTGATAGATTACTGTCACCCGCAAATTCAACCTTCACAACATTACAGGTAATGCAGTCTCTTAAAGAGCTGCATGTTTTAATTAAATCAAATGCCCCCAATACACACATGGTACAATGTATACATAAAAATACATGTATTAACTATAATTATTATGATTTTACATAATCATAAACTGCTTCCGGGACTCCCTCGCACCGACGTTTAACTGAAATCAGAAATACAACTGTCGCCCGCGTGGCGCATTGGTAGAGCGCCTGGTCTAGAGTCGCGGTGTAAGGAGTTTATCCTTACGTCGCGGGTTCGAATCCCACTGTGGACGAGACCGTATAAAACAAGGTCTCGTGTCGCAGTAGATGCTGGCTCGAAAAAGATCCCTCACTGCTCAATGGTCCTTAGTGTTGAGTATGGGTCAAATTTAGCAGCTCTCTACCGACAAGGGGTGGCGTCTCAATATGGGTGAAAAATATACATACCGGTATATACATGTACACTGTATAATTATACAACTTATAATATACAGTATGTATACAATTCAATAGTAATAATATACATGTATACACTAAACCCAATTTAAACTGCGCTTATAAAACACCTTCCAAGTTTATAAATTACTTTTCAAGGCAGCTCAGTGGGTAGAGCGCTTGCTCCGTGATGGGGAGGTCGTGAGTTCGAATCTCGGCCGTAACTAACCTAAGTCGATTAAAATGGGTAGCATTTTCGCCTTGCGCTCTTCACTTGAAGTGAAAGTTGCAAGTTCTTCGGTTGAGACCTTTAAAAAACCGAGGTCCCGTGACACGACAGGCGGTTGCTGCGGTTTGCACAATAGAGATCCCTCACTGTTCAATGGTCCTCAGTGCCGAGTATAGCTGCAGATCTGTAGCGTTATGGTTTTATATATTTGTCTTTGACCATAACGCTACAGATCCCGTAGTGCAAAAAAAGTGCAATTTACGGCGCAATATTTTTTGCGCTCTTTTGGGGAGAATTTCTCCACTTTCTAGCTTTGGTCAATCAACTACCTTTCACTCCCTAATTCTAGACACATTCTGTAGCCAATATGTATAGTTTATCCACCTCCCAACCATTTATAGTTGTCTCTACAGGCAATAAACTCGCTGCATGGATATGAATTTTCAGTAATCTAACAAGCGAGTTTATCACTTGTAGAGACGACTATAAAGGGTTGGGAGATGGATAAAATATACAGATTGATTAAATTATGTGTCTAGAATTGTTGAAAGGTAGTTGATTGAACGATGCTGGAAAGTGGAGAAATTCTCCCCAAAAGAGCGCAAAAAATATTGCGCCGTAAATTGCACCTTTTTTGCACTACGGGATCTGTAGCGTTATGGTCAAAGACAAAATTTAATATATAAAACCTTAACGCTACAGATCTGCAGCTATGCCGAGTATAGGTCAAAATTTGAAGCCCTTCACCGCCACCGGTATACATGTATGGTAATGTCTCTACACGAGTGAAAAATTCTCAAATGGGGCTTATATAGCAATATACAATCAATCAATCCAAGCTCAATTCTTTCTTAATTTTTTCAGAAACTGAACAATTGACGGGGTCATTCAAAATACGTGGTGCTTTTAACAAGTTGTTGAAGATGTCGTCTGATAGTGACACAGTCAAGGAAAGAGGGATAATCACAGCATCCTCTGGAAACCATGGAATGGCCTGTGTAATTATCTTGCAATTATTTGTAATGACAGAACAAAATTATGGTTCATTGAGATAGAGCCTTTCCCCCCTCGACGCTCGTCATTATGGTCAGGCACGTAACATCGTTTTTGAGAGTGGGGGGCCAGCCAGACAAAAATTTTTTTTCTTACTTACCTGGAAAAGTTGACAAGCAAAAAAAAAAAACAACACACATTGCACATTGCCCAAAATCGTAAATCCTATTTCGTTGGGGGGGGGGGGGGGGGTTAGAGGGTTAGAGGGCAACTTTTTTCAAATGCCGACATCTTTCAGTACCAATTTTTTTGCATACAATACTGCATTTCCTATATTACTTTACCATAGTATTACCTGGGGGCCAGGTCTTTCAATGAACATTTTCAATAAAAGTAAAAGTAAAGTTGGGGAAAAAGTGGGGGGGCGGCAGTCCCCCCCCCCCGCCCCCCCCCCCCTTGTTGCTACGTGCCTGATGTCAAGAAAATTATTCAAACACACAGTGAGTGAGGGGACAGAGCGCGACCTACCCCATATAAATATATGTGCTTTAATTATGAAACAGCTATATTCCTTATATTCATGGACCGAATTCAAGACCTCTTTCCCCTGAGATTCTCTTTGAAAAAAAAATGAATTCAAACGTCATCACTATTTATGTATAGCCAAGGGTTGCTTTTCGCTGCTCCTCCCATTTCATGGAGAGGAAGCTGAGGAGCGGATCCTCGCCTTTTTTATAGCTGTAAAAAAGATGTAGATGAAGGAAGTTCATTTAAATTTAAAGGTTGAGGCGGGGATGAAACTGGGAATTCCAATCACAGTATACTGTTATAAGGATGTTAGCGAACATAAAAGGACTGCCTTACAAGATAGAGGAGTGCGTGTCGTGCTGCACGGGAATGATTGTGTGGAAGCCGAAAACGAGGCTAGATCAAGCGCTGAAGTAATTATGTTCCCCAAACGAAGTTGGGGAACATATTGTTTTTACTCTGTTTCTTATTATTATTATTATTATTATTATTATTTTTCTTCTTCCTGGGAAAATTTTGTCCACGAGTGATCTTGTAAACTACACATCCGACTAAGGTAAAATGTTTTTAGGGTCAGTAGACATGTTATGTAGATTTGCCGAACGAAGGTCATTTTGCGCGCACGTGCTTGCAAGAGCGCGCACGTGCAACACGAAAAATGACCAATATAATGGATATTGCTGTAACTTTTCTTTTTCTTGATGAATTTTTTTGAAACTCATATTGTAAGGATACATTAGTAGTATAGACAAGATGGCATGGTAAAAATAGCAAGATCTCACGCGCATGCACGTGCGCTTCGCTCTTGTTTCTTGTCATAATCTTTTGAAATTTTGAACATAGTCCTACATTATGAAGATCTACAGCATGATATATAAAAATTTTCATGAAAGCATGCGCATGCGCGCGTGCTGCAATCTGATTGGCTGAAAATTTAAATGGCTATATCTCCTTTGTTTTTTGACGAAATGCTTTGAAATTTAAAACATAGTCATGCATTAGGATATCTTAAAATATGACATAGAAAAAAATGATGAAATCACGCGCATGCACGTGTGCTGCAATCTGATTGGCTAAAACTTTATATGGCTATAACTCCCTTGTTTTTCAACCAAACTGGATGGGATTTAGAACATAGATAGATGTAAGGGACTCCTAAAAGAAGGTAGGGTCATCATGCACGTGCATGCACGTGCACGCACGTGCGTGCATTTGGAACGAGTATTAGTAAAAATACACTTGAATAAGTGATTTTTATTCCTTTTGACTGAATGATTTAATATATAGTATATTAAAATATAGAGAGAGTGTAGACAAGATGATATGGTCATAACGCACATGCATTCACATGCGCTCGGGTGCAATGCTAAAATTTGAATATAATTGGTATCCTTTTGGGAAAACGTTGTTAAAGTAAAAAATGCACAGAGTTTGTCTTATTTAATGAAGCTTACAGGGAATATGGCACCAAAAGGGAGTTGGGGAGCGTTTGGGGAACATCTGTAACGGTTCCCGTTACAATTAGCACTAGTTATTTTTAGAATGATCACATATTTAAAATAACTGTATAGGTGTATACAACGAATATAGTTTAGAGATAAAAAAAAAAATGTTTTTGTTTTATTATTGATATTTTCTCCTCTCCAGAGGCAAAATACAGAATACGTCTCTCCATACAACGATCTTGACATCATTGCAGGGCAAGGAACTATCGGGTGAGTTGATCATCTTATCGTTGTATGTGTATATTATGAACGTTTTATTAGTTGGAAGTCATGATTAATTGCAGAATAGAAATTCTGGAGGACTTTTCTGATGTGGACAGCGTTTTGGTCCCAGTTGGGGGAGGAGGATTAATAGCTGGAATAGCCAGGTACATCAAGCAAGTAAAGCCATCTGTTGAGGTAATCTTAAATTGAAACAATTTTATAACGTATATATACTAAACATAATTTATATATCTTCTTGCTCTTGATAATACTTTCTACTTTTTTTGGTTGTTATTCAGATCATCGGGTGTCAGCCACAGAACTCCAAGGTAATGTATGAGAGTGTGAAGGCAGGGAGGATCGTGTTCGAGGAATCATTGGACACTCTTTCTGAAGGCACGGCAGGGGGAGTGGAGGAAAACTCGGTAGGATTTTAGTAATAAAATTATGAGCATTGAGCGGTGATTATTGTGTACTATACGGTGTTACAAATCACACGGGTACTATACTGCCTAATGATGCTTCAGTGATACTAGCTGCAGAACTGTAGCGTTATGGTTTTATGCATTAGTCTTTGACCATAACGCTACAGATCCCGTTATGCAAAAAGGTGCAATTTACGGCGCAAGATTTTTGCGGGGAGAATTTCTCCACTTTCCACCATTGGTCAATCAACTACCTTTCACTCCCGAATTCGAGACACATTCTTTAACCAATCTGTATATTTCAAAAAAATTTTGAAAGTCGTCTCTACAGGCGATAAACTCGCTCGAAGTGAATTTTCAGCAATCCAACATACAATTCTAATCAAACGAGTTTATCACTAGTAGAGACGACCTTCAAGTGTTGGAAGGTGGATAAAATATACAGATTGGTGAAAGAATGTGTCTAGAATTAGGGAGTGAAAGGTAGTTGATTGACCAATTGTGATGTGGAGAAATTCTCCCCAAAAGTGCGCAAAAAATCTTGCGCCGTAAATTGCACCTTTTTTGCATTACGGGATCTGTAGCATTATGGTCAAAGACTAATAAATAAAACCATAACGCTACAGTTCTGCAGCTATACAGTGATACTAGCTTCTTAAAAGCTATCTTGGTAACAGGTTATCATTGTGAGGTACAATTAGACATAATGTTTAATATGCAATTTGAGGAATAAAATGTGTGTGTTTTCGAAATGTGTGTGTCGAATCTGAAGGATGGGGGACTTAACTCACCTGAAAACAACTTGACAAGCAAAAAAAAAAAAAAAAAAAAAATGTCAAAACTCGAAAATCTTGGTGGGAATAATAATGGGGGGTTGGGGTGGGGGTGGTTAGATTCCAACTTCTTTTATTACCAAACTTTTACTCAAACTCTGTATTACTCTTGTATTACCCTTATTTGACAACACTGCAAAGAAAAGTGGGGGGGGGGGGGCAACTGGACTTTCAATGAACATTTCCTATAGAAAAATTTAATACATGTATGTCTGGAAAAAAGGGAGGGCAAGCACCCTAACCTCCCCCCCCCCCCCCACACACACACACACGCACATACCCGATTCTACGTGCCTGTTGAAAAACAAAATAAATTGTACCTCTTCCTGTAAATATTCTGTATATGTTACCAATATATTTATGGTTTTGGGGGTTTAGCTCCATTTTTAAAAAAAAAAATTTCAGATAACATTCCCATTGTGTAATCAATATATTGATGACTGGATAATGGTCACAGAAGAAGAAATAGGAAAAGCTATTGTGTACATGTTACAGCACCATCAAAAGGTATAATAGTTCGTAATTTTTTTATACGTTAACACAGATTGACGTACGATCTTACTGAATTTTACTTTTCAATGTAGCATATTTTTAGAAACAGTTCATGTATTTATGTACATGTTTATTTCATTCTAACTTTATGAACTCTCCGTACAGGTGTTTGAGGGGGCAGCTGGCATGACTCTGGGTGCCTTTATGAAGAATCCTGGAAGATTTATGGGGAAGCATGTGGCTATAGTCGCCTGTGGTGCAAATATTGGAATAAATACTCTGAAACAATTGATATCTATGTATACATAGGCAGAAAAAAATTGCAGTTTACATGTACAAACATATCTACAAAAATTCTGAATCATATTGGAAGTACACTACTTGAGTACCTGTAACGTGTATCAGCAATATTGTGCGAGTTGGAGTACAAAAGAATTGAGCTAATTGCAACGCAAAGAGTATAGCTACTCAGTAACATAAATTACATTGCCTTCTCATATTCATTGTGATTGATAGGTATAAACGGTGTATTAGAGCAATCTAAACCCCAACCCCCCCCCCCCCTAAATGTTATTATCTGATTTGTAACCGAAAAAATGCTTAATCTTTTTCATTCATTATGTACATTCATTATATTTATCCAGATTCGTGTAAATTTATAATAAAGATTTCAGTCAATTGCTCCATTTCTTTTTATGCAACCATGACATATGTGTAAATATTGTACAAAATTTATGGACGTGAAAGTAAGTGCAATTTTATCACGTAATTTATCTTTTTTAATTAAAAAAAAAAATCGGACCTGTGTTTAATTTTTTACGATATATGCGGCCGTCTTACATGTATTAAAACTATATATAAAATTTAAATCCGCTCTTGGCAGAAAAAAAAATATCTAAAATGTACATCACATTTATTAGACCAGTTGTTGAATATGCTTCCGTAGTATGGGACGACTGTACTTAATCTGATATCAGACGCGGATCCAGGATTTTTTTTTAGAGAGAGAGGGGGTTCACCCCAGTTCCCAAAATATTTCTTGACAAGCAAAAAAAAAACAACAACAAACAAACAAACAAAAACTGGGGGGGGGGGGGGGGTAGTCGTTGACTTTCAAAGTTTCATACCTAGGATTTTTATACCAACTTAACACAGACCCTCGTTTTCAAGGAAGCATTCGCGTTTTCTGGGAGGGGGTTTCCATTGTAACTTACTCTGCAAATTCCGGGGGGGGGGGCTCTAGATCCGTGCATGGATATGGATAGCCTATGTATAAAAGGTTCCGTTAAGTGCCGTAAGAATAGTCACAGGTTTACCAATTTTAGCATTGAAGAATCTCTCTATACTTAGAGGTAGGATGGGAACCTCTAGACAAACTCCGGCATACTACTTAGTTAATAACCATGTTCAATATTCCCACAACTTAAATAATAATTCCCTCTTGAATAAAAAAAAATGTTTCATTAAATAATACACGAAACTGAGAAAATTATAAGGTTCCAATCACCGAACAAGAACTTTGCAAAAATCTTTTATACCCGACACTATTCAAAAATGGAACTCATTGAAATCAGAAGTCAGAGAAGCAATTATTCTCCTAATACTTTTAGATGGTTAAAAAAACGATAAATATATTTCACTTTTCTGAACCACAGGTGCTTGAGGACAGGACACGCCCCCCCCCCCCCACCAAAATAGACCCCCGGGTCTAATAGACTTTTTTTCACATAAATTATATATGGATTACACTTTTGTGATATAATCTATCCTATCAATTCAAAAAATTTGCCTAAACTAACATTTTTAGCTCTTCTGAGCCAAAGGCTCAAAGAGCTAATGCTATGGCCATTTGTGCGGTTTGCGGTGTGGGGTGTGCGTAAACTTTTTAGAATATGGGCCATAACTCAAGAACCCCTTGGCCAATCAGTACCAAATTTGTCACAGGGTATCCTTGGCCCAAGGGCTACCATTTGTACTAAAATAAGGGTTGGGACCCTTAAACAAGGGGAGATAATCAGGAAAACAAAACCAAAAGTACTGGTTGCTAAAAAATCTTCTCCATAACCACCAGGCAGATTTTCACCAACTTACATACAAGGATCAGGATATGTCGAAGATTAAAATTTGCACGGGGAATTACCCTGGGGCAAAGGGCGTGGTCTCAAGGTCACTTCAAAGTTGACCTAAATTTACAATTAATAAAAACGTGTATATTTTGCTTACTATAAGGACTAGGATCATCAAATCTTGTAAGTTGATGCATCTTATGACTTCACATCATGTTAACTCAAAAGTAGGTCACGGTGACCTACTTTTAAATTTTGCGGGGATTTGTTTTCTAATTGATTTGAAGGCATATTTTGGACACTTTAAGGCCTATGATTATCAAACTTTGTCAGTTGATGCATCTTGGGTCCTCAAACAATGTCAACTTAAAAGTAGATCACCGTGACCTACTTTTTGAACTTTATGACTTACCCTTTTAAAAACATTAAATCCCATTATTTCAGACACTGGGAGGTTAAGAATCATCAAATCTTATACTTTGATGCATCTTGGGACCTTAAAACATATTTATGAAAAAGTAGGTCACTGTGACCTACTTTTTGAATTTTGTTGACATTTGTTTTCAAATTGTTTAAAACGCATATTTTGATTACCTTCAGACCTACGATCATCAAACTTGGTCAGTAGATGCATCTTGGGTCTTTGAAAAATGTCGACCTAAATGTAGGTCACGATGACCTACTTTCGACATTTTATGGCTATATTTAAGTATCTTAGGTATTTATTGGCTTAGAATCATCAAACTTTGTGAGTTGATGCATCTTGGGTTTTCGGAGAGTGATGACCAAAAAGTAGGTCACGGTGACCTACTTTTGACATTTTGTGGCTATAATTAAGTATCTCTGGTACTTATTGACCTAAAATCATCAAACTTTGTCAGTTTAGGCATCTTGGGTTTTCGGAGATTGTCGACCAAAAAGTAGGTCACAGTGACCTACTTTTGACATTTTATGGCTATATTTAATTATATCTGGTACTTATTGGCTTGGAATCATCAAACTTTGTCAGTTGAGGCATCTTAGGGTTTCATTGAATGTCCAACAAGAAGTAGGTCACGGTGACCTACTTTTGAATATCTCAGGTACTTATTGGCTTAGAATCATCAAATTTTGTCAGTTTAGGCATCTTGGGTTTTGGATAACGTCGACCAAAAAGTAGGTCACCGTGACCTACTTTTGACATTCAATGGCTATATTTAATTATCTCTGGTACTAATTGGCTAAGAATCGTCAAACTTTGTCAGATTATGCATCTTGGGTTTTCAGAGAATGTTGACCAAAAAGTAGGTCATGGTGACCTACTTTTGAATATCTCAGGTACTTCTTTAATTAGAATCATCAGTCTTTGTCAATTACTGTATCTTGAGTTCTCAGAAAATTTCAATCAAAAGGTAGGTCACTGTGACCTACTTATGGTATTTTATAATTATATTATAACATCTTCAGTCTTAACTGGCTAAATATTATCAAACTTTGTAAGTTAATGCATTTTGGGTCTTATGATACTAATAGGGTTGGAGGCTTCTAATAGAAGTGATAGATTGTACAATTTATCAGAAGAGCGATTCAAGGCCCTTGGGCCTCTTGTATAAAAATTTCTACCCCACTCTCTGTATATAAATTAACTTTTATATATAGAATGTAGGGTAGATTTTATAGAATGTTTGTTTTAGGTAAATTTCGATTTGTTGGTATAGATCTTATCACAGATATGTCAATGAAAGATTATTTCTGAGAAGAAAAAAAAACGAAGAGGCCCATGGGGTCTATATCGAAGGGGGAGGGGGGTCCTGTCCTCAAGCACCTGTGTTCTTAACATATTAAATTAGAGACTGGATAAAATGAACTGTAAGATGAAATAATATTATTTTCACGCAAAGTGAGTACTCTTTTTAAGACTCTATAATTCTAAATATAAAATAATACATGTTTAGTACACGCTTGAATATATTTCCTATTTCTCTGATTGAGTGATCTCAGGCCCAATATTATAGAAAAACGTGTTCACCTTCACGTGCATGACCAATAGCTTCCAGGTGAAATTCTAACTTTATAAAGTTTTTTTTTCAACTTTGAAGTTGGTAGCTCCAACTTTAAAGATGGCTTTTACATGCAATTGTAATTCTCATCAGATATTGTGTGTTATATATTCAAAATAAGTATTTCTTTAATTATATTTAAGATTATTTCATTTTTAAAAACAAACTTGCAACAAAGCATCGATGGATAAAGGGAAATTTAAGTTTGTTCAAATTAAGATTCATATATTGTCCTCTTTCAACAGTTCAAGGGAAGTATACATAGGTCATGTAGAACTTGGATATTTGTAAGTGAAAGTATTTTAATAGTGACATCGTTTGTTCAGTTTCATTTATTTATTGACAATTAACACTATCATACATTATATATTGATATGGAGCATATTAACTTTAAATGAAATTAATTTTTCATTTGTTTTAAATTCCAAATTTTATCTTTAATTAGTGAAAATCAAAAACTAATTTAACAGTTTAATTTTATCCACTTATAATAGGTGCTTGTATTTATGATATTTTGAAGATCTGTGAACTTCTTTTAGATTGAACACAAAACCATATCTTGTAACGATGCCTTCTGCAGCTGTTTGAACTTGTTTTCGCGGGTAATGCAGATTTTGAATTTTATCCAACCAACAGGCGTTATTCTTATCAGTCCGTATCTGCAGTTGTAAACAATATGGCGATCAGGGGGCTACGGAAATAAGTTGTAACAGCAATAAGGTTTTATTTTCTCACATTTCAGCTCTTGTTTACTTTAACCCAGTAGAAATTTCATTTTAAGTGTTCAGTCATTTATTCAGTGCATGCATATGCAAATCATGTGTCGCTTATTTACATTTGATACTAACGTTTGGAACCATTGGCATTGCATTTGACAGGTTGGGACAAATTTGCCGAAAGAGGATCTAATGACCCCTTTTGGATATAATATCCCAAATTGGATATATATTTATGGTATATGCAATGTAGAATGTTTATGTAATTAAAGCGTAAATCCACATGGTCTTTAGGAAAATCATGAATAGAAACAACTTCTGGTAAATACATGTAAGTTTTCGATCTGCAGCTAGGCCTAGGCCAGGCACCTATATACTTTACTTATACTGTAGTATAGGGCTTATAGGTCCCTGGGTCCCTGGCTAGTCCTATTGTTTTTGTCAGACTCTAGGATAACACCACAAAGGAATCAATCATGCAAGATGAGAGGTTAAAGAAACACATACTAAAAGTTGCTGAATATGATGTAGATTTAAAAAAAAAAGGAATCTAATTATCCATCTTCTTGCAAGTTAGTTGTAAATAATACTAAATATTATTAGGATATATTATTCGAATGGGCCATTATACTAAGATAGGTATTTTTGTCTCAACCTGTTTGAAGAATGTATTATGTGAATGCCTGAATAGAATATTACTCGGCTATAGCTTGCTGTGAATGTTGCATATAAATATCAAAAAGGAAACACCAATCTTTCTCTGAAAAATTAATGCTAGCTATATACCACCACTGTTTGCATAAAACATTACAGCCACTTGTGAACCACTTGTTCACAAGTTACAGCAAATCAAACAACATTCCTATGCACATTTAGATATAATTGATTATTCAAAGAATAAATAAATCAACATTCACGTCTTGCGTTTATTAGTAAGATGGAGGAAGTAAAAAGCCCCACAAATGAGTTTGAGCTTTTGGGAGACATGGAAGGACAGGACTCACAAGAAAGCACAAATGCAGAGGAAGAAGAATTCCCAAGTTCCAATGAGCAGTTGGTAGGTTATGAATACACGATACATATATACTATTATAAGATATTTGGTGTTTTGGTTTGATCAACAAACTATTCAACACAAAGTTCCACTGCTGATTTATGTTTTTAAAAGGGGGTATCTGGCCAACATTTTTGTTCATTTCTCATCGTTGGTCTGAGAAATTGTACAGTTTTAACTCATGTAGTATTTTTAATAAGCTTGTAATCCCATCCTCCTCCTATTGATATAGTAGTGTATTCAGGTTTTGTCTGAACTTGACATACAGCTCAGACAATTTAATTGGAATGCATTAAGTAGAACAAATAAAGTAACCCAATCATAATATGGGAAAATGAGTCTTCAATTACAGTGACTAAAACAAGACTGTATTATATTTGTGAACATTCAATATAAACTGAATATTCTATTTCATTAAAATTAAAAAAGTTCTACATACATGTATTATAACATATTTGGACAGTACTTTGGAGGCCTTTGTCCACCATCAAGTAGTTTTTACAGGGGTAGGGTAAGTCAATATTTATTTCAGTGTTGTAATATCATATGTGTGGCTTATGGTATCCTTAAACATCTGATTCTGCAGACTGTATCATTTGGATATATTTAGAATGATTATCTAAGTAAAATGCAAGATACAATTTTTTTTACGATTTCCTTTTCAGTAAACAAAATAGTTAAATATGTGTCTTTCTCTCTCTGAAAGCATGAATTTTTCTAAATGTTCACAATCTATTTACCACCTGTAGAATCATATTGACCAGACTATTTGTGGTAATGTCACAACCACCCCTCCTCCTTTTCGTGACCCAATTTTCATATGAGTGTGGGCATGCTGTTTAGAAAAATGACAAATTACAATTTGTTTTTGACTAAACAACAATTTTAGTTGATCTCCATCAAACTGTTTTGATTTCTATAAATTTTTTTTTGAGAATGAAATGTGCAAAATTTGTTATTATTTTGACTTTAGAACTCAGGCATGTCCAATTTCAGTAATATCATATGACGCTGACGCTGACATTATATTGCACATTGAATTGAAGAAATACTATTTATTCTCTCCAAATCATGAACATTTTAGAATTTACATATTTTTTAATATATCCTAATTACTGATGATGTCCAACAATATTTTCCCACATTTAATATACATGCAATTGTAATTATAGAATTTTTTATCAACATGATCAAAGTTTAAGTTTTGGGCAGATAATGGCCAATGTTGCACATACCGGTACCTACTAGTTGGTTATCTTAAGACTCGATCCATAGCCATTTCACAAAACTGTCATACTGCAAAATACCAGTAATATTGCTTAGTCTGACTCGTAGCGATCGAAAAGCATGATAAGAGGACCAAGAATATTTACGGCAAACTTCTATAGAAAATATGATTACATGTATAATTTCAATTCAAGCTACCGTATAATTCCTATTAACCGCCCCTGCCCCTATAAGCGCCCCCTAGGTCATTTTTCAATTTTCAGGTAATAAGGGCCCCCTGTAAAGTGATTAAAATCATCTAGAATGGTATGAAAAGTCTGCCAAAATTTGAAAAAAGTGAAAATGAAACTCGTCGTTTAACCAATTTCTCAGTGGAAAATGAATCAATTAACATATAATTTACCATTTTGGGTAGATTATCTTCATGTAAAGTTAGAAATTGTTTTAGTGGTTCTTTGAATTTACTTTTATTTTCCAAAAGATTTTTCGAAGCTAAATTATGAGACATTAAATATTATAAAGAGAATACCAAATTAACCACCCCCTTTTTGCCCAGGGCGGTTAATAGGGATTATATGGTATATATTGCTATTGTCACTGTTTCTTTCATTCTATTTTGCTTTGTTGGGTTTCTGTAATTAAATTTGCATGAAAATATTCATATTGTCTGACTGCTTGAAAAAGAACTTAATATGCATGTTTTTTAAATATTTTTTTTGCCTTTAACACTAACAAAAATTATATCATGGACTTATTTTGAATTTCAATTGAGCTTAATAAATCAATAATTACAAAAAATGTCATCTGCATTTTATCAATGTTTTCTTTCTGCATAATTATTAACTATATATCTGTTATTTTTTAAGTCAATAAACAGTATTAGCATTGCTTTATCTATGCCCAAATAACACTCTAAACACTAGTGCATTTGTGGGCAAAGAGAGAGAAAATATTGTGTCAGACATTCTTTGATAAATGATTCATTGATTGTAAAGTCACAGTACAGGTGTTAAAACTTTTGTTGTTATTTTATAAACAAGATAAGAAACAGCTGATATGCTTTGCTATTGACACCTTGAAATATTTATTTTGTAATCTTATAAGATTAAATCTTTACAAAAGTTAGTGATAAATAATAAACAGATCTATGGGACACTAAAATGTACAAATAGTCATCTTATTACAGGTAGTTGAGTAAACCATTTTAAAGTAAACAAAGTTCTGCACGATTTTTACATTAGTTTTTCGAAATTTGGTCACTTAAGTTAGATATTTTACAAGATTTAGTAGTAATTTAGAAACAGCAGAAGTGATGGAAAACAGAAAAGATTTATGGAAACGAAAACGCCTGCTTGTGAGATAATTTAAATTAATTACTTAGGTAGCATCTACTCTAAGCTAATTCTGTTGTAGTTCATGTGACTTATTTTTTATAGCCCAAGCCAGAGGACACCTCCAATAATTACAGGAACGTGACTGCCGACTGGAAGATGTCGCTCTCTCGATCTCCGATACAGAACGACGACGTCAATAAATACAGACTGGAGAACAATCAGCTCCGCCTACAGGTCAAACAACTCAACCTTGACCTCCAGTCCGAACAAGGTCAGCTGGTCTCATTGTACTGCCTCAATATAGGATGAGGACTAATTAAATGGATTTCTGAACTTATTTCATCTTTAGTTATTTAAAAAAAAATCACAGATAGTGATCCAAGCAATTTGTTTATGAATTAATATAGATCTATTTATATATGACTACTAGAATATTTTCAGCAAAAAAAAAAAAAAAAACAAAGCATAACACATGTGTATTTTTTATTCTTAAAAACGTTGAAAATCATTGTGAAATTCTAATTTTGATAGTAAGAATTTTATCAAAAAGCATTTCTGAAGATCTATGATTTGAAAATACTTTATGCATAAGTTTTCTATCAATACACCACATTAATATCTATTACAGAATCCCTGTCTCAAGTGCGCAGAAGATTAAATGCAGTAGAGAAAGAAAGACTTGAAGCAGCCACTCGTTCAAATGCAGAGGTATATATTTGTGTGTGCGTTTTTCAGTGTACAAATTTTACTGTAACCAAGCGTTTAGACAGTAGAGTTCCATAAACTACATTAATTCATACAGTATAAGAAAGTTCATGTACATGTAGTGTGCGTCACTGACATAAAAAAATATAGGGTATTTAAACTAGGGCATGACATAAAGAGTGTGTCTCAATGTATATTTCCAGATTTCTGAGTTGGAGAGCCAGGTCGCCAAATTGAGGTCACAGCTGGAGAAAGGGGAGGCCACTCGACAAAACCTAGAGTTTGAACTCACAAAATGTCAGCGAGAAATCAACCACCAAAGGAGCTCCTCCTATGAGAAAGAAACAAAGCTTACTGATGTCAAGGACCAATTACAAGGTGGGCCATATTATTATGAATTAAATTAACAGTGTGAGAAACTACTGATTTTGTGGAGATTTAAAATTCAAACTCTTTAGAATCTTTATTAAGTTGACTGATCATTTTGTAGCTAAAATTTCGGAATTGACAAGGGACTTGCAGGATACCCAGCATCAGTTAGAGATTGAAAAACAAGGATCAAAGGAAACAGAGGCTCAGCTCAAGATGAGCATTGAGGAGAGAGTAAGATTATGGTTTATTACTAAGGAGAGAGAGTAAAAAGAGATTTTGGTGAATATTTGTTGAATTTTAAGAAGAGTTAGATTTTGGTGTGCTCATCCAATTAAGGATGTTGGTGACGGCAGGGCCTGGCCTAAGAGTGTAGAGAGTAAGATTTTTAGAACATTGAGGAGTGAGAGTGAGATTTTGTTGTACATTGAAGAAAGAGACTAAGATTACAGTGAACATTGAGGAGAGAAAGTAAGATTTTGGTGAACATTGAGGAGAGAGAATTTTAGTGACTATAAGGAGAGAGTAAGATTTTCATGAAAATTGAGGAGATAGTTATTTTGATGAGTATTGAGGAGAACAACATTTTGCTATACATTGAGGAGAAAGTAAGATCTTGCTTTACAATGAGGAAAGATTTTGGTGTAATAAGTGTATGTTGTGGACCAATTCAGTTATTTTTTATTAATTTGGTAAATGTTTGCAGAAATATCATAAATATAATCTAGAAGATATCTATGAATTATTTGATTCAGAAGTATAAATTGTGAGTGTGAATTTCTTTTTTCTTTAGAATCATTCAGTGTCAAAATGTCACACAGAGCTGGATATACTGAGAGCAGAGAGAGACAAACTGGATTCTCTTGTTTTACAACATGAAAGGTAAATACTACATTAGTACTGTACTCATTGTAATACAGCTCCTTACTATCTTTGAGTATCAGTATAGTTGAACCATATTTGCGATATTCACATACATGTCTACTGAGCTACAGTATTCAGTACTCTTTTATGAAGTCAGTTACACAGAATCAGAGTAGGTAGGAATTTTGCAGACAATCATACGTCTGGATAAGACAACATCTTAAACAATTGAAGTTAGCTAAAGGAATTTTAATTTTTCATTGTTTTAGACAATGTTCTGGATAACACAACATCCCTATTAATCAGTTTTCAATGTATTTTCTATTTATTTCAGTGCCATATCTGAGTTCTCAGAGAAAATACAAGAACTAGAAAGTAAGTACACGTGTTTCATTGCTTTTCTTCATACACACTGTATTAAATATCTAATTACTAAGTAAATTCATTACAAAATTATATGGAAGAATTGTTCAAAGTAGGAATAGAATTGATTATTTACCAAGTTACTGTCATTTTCTTTTTCTTTCTTAGGTGAAAGAAAAAATCAAACAGAAAACCTAAGAAGAACTTTAACAGAAATTGAATATGCAAAGGAAAGAGAAGATAGGTTGAAGAAGGATTTAGAGGTATCAGAAAAGGGGAACTAATTTGAATAAATGTTTTATACAATTCTCGAGTTGTGATGCATGTATATCATATGGTAAAGATTAAAATACAAGTATTGTTAAATCAAGTACAGTTCACTAATTAGAGATTCTGTTAATGACTTTATTATTTTGTGTGTAGATGTCCCTACAGAGGCTCCGTACAGTGGAGGAAAACATTGAAGCTGAGAGGGCAGCACATCTAGAAACAAAGTTCAATTCAGAAATCATACAGGTACTGAAAAATAATATTTCCCTACAAAAACAAAAGAGTACTGTTATAACAATGTAGGGTACCTTATCCTTGACATATAATTTCTATTGATTTATTCTCTATCAGCTTCGAGTAAGGGACTTGGAGGGGGCTTTGGAGGTAGAGAAGTCAGCCAATGACGAAGCTAACAAGGCAATAGACCGCCTCACTAAACAGATCCGAGAGCTGGAGCATTCGTACGAGGAGGAGCGGAGGAATAACAAGGACACAAACACTAAGCTGGATAAGCTGGAGAAGGAGTATAGTTCTGTGAAGAGACAGCTGACATCAGAGGTGGAGAACAAGAAAAACGTCATACTAAACCTGTCAAAGGAACTGGAGGTCCATCAGAAAAACTTTAACGAGCTCAAAGAGGAGCTATCTAAGGTCAGTGTTAATAAATCTTAGTACAGTACCAGATTCATTATTACCGTAATTTTCGGGTTATAGGTCGATGGGGTATATAGGTCGAAAGGCTCATTTCAGCCTTAATTTTTGAAAAATCCTAAGATAGGACGAACTTACTATATAGGACGAGGCTTTGTTTCCCGTTTTCTAAAGATTCTTACGCAGATACAACGTATCAGAACAGGTAAACCTCTAAAATTACCGGGTCAATTCCGTGACATGAACGTATCAAGAAAACAAACAGGTATTTTAATGAGTACAGCATTTAAATAAAGTTTTAAAAAAATGTAGTTAAAACTTCTTTGAATTGTGTTACTACTTTTTTTTCTCCAACTTGCCTGTTAATAACTCCGTAGTTTCATACTGTTGTTAAACCAGAGGCAAAAATAACACGTAAATATGTTTCTTATTTTAAGCTATAATTCGGGAAATACCCGAGATCAAAGAATAATAATTCTGATTTCAGAACAACTTGGACACATTCCTAATATAGTTTATTCAGTCAGTCATTTACCGGTGGACGACAATTGCTTCGATGTCCGCCATTTTCATTTTTAGCTCTACTGGTCAGAGACCAGAAGAGCTTATGCGATAGTAATGCGTCCGTCGTCCGTCCGGCTGTCTGTCCGTCCGTCTGTCTGTCTGTCTGTCTGTAAACAATTTTTCAAAATGCTACTCCTCCTACAGTTTTGGTCCGATTTCAATATAACTTGGCACACAAGTAGACTACACTAAGATACATAATTTTATGCATCGGTTTTTGATTTCGATGAACGGTGTTGCCGTGGTTACTAAAAATAGAAATTTCTGTGAAATTCTTTCAAAATGCTACTCTTCCTACAGTTTTGGTCTGATTTCAATATAACTTGGCACAAAAGTAGACTACACTAAAATACATAAATCTGTGCATCGGTTTTTGATTTCGATGAACGGTGTTGCCGTGGTTACTAAAAATAGAAATTTCTTTGAAATTCTTTCAAAATGCTACTCCTCCTACAGTTTTGGTCCAATTTCAATATTACTTGGCACACAAGTAGACTACACTAAAATACATAATTCTGTGCATCTGTTTTTGATTTTGATGAACGGTGTTGCCATGGTTACTAAAAATAGAAATTTCTTTGAAATTCTTTCAAAATGCTACTCCTCCTACAGATTTGGTCCGATTTCAGTATAACTTGGCACACAAGTAGACTACACTAAGATACATAATTCTGTGCATCGGTTTTTGATTTCGATAAACGGTGTTGCCGTGGTTACTAAAAATAGAAATTTCTGTGAAATTCTTTCAAAATGCTACTCCTCCTACAGTTTTGGTCCGATTTCAATATAACTTGGCACACAAGTAGACTACACTAAGATACATAATTCTGTGCATGGGTTTTTGATTTCGATGAATGGTGTTGCCTTGGTTACTAAAAATAGAAATTTCTTTGAAATTCTTTCAAAATGCTACTTCTCCTACAGATTTGGTCCGATTTCAGTATAACTTGGCACACAAGTAGACTACACTAAGGTACATAATTCTGTGCATCGGTTTTTGATTTCGATAAACGGTGTTGCCGTGGTTACTAAAAATAGAAATTTCTGTGAAATTCTTTCAAAATGCTACTCCTCCTACAGTTTTGGTCTGATTTTGATATAACTTGGCATACAAGTAGACTACACTAAGATACATAATTCTGTGCATCGGTTTTTGATTTCAATGAACAATGTTGCCGTGGTTACTAAAAATAGAAATTTCTGTGAAATTCTTTCAAAATGCTACTCCTCCTGCAGTTTTGGTCTGATTTCAGTATAACTTGGCACACAAGTAGACTATACTAAGATACATAATTCTGTGCATTGGTTTTTATTTTGATGAGTGGCAAGGATCATTTTTCTATTTATTGCTGATTTAAAGTTTCCAGTCCCAACTGCTACTTTTCTCTTCCTTTGTTTTAAGTATAAACCAGTAGACCTACAGTCTCGACAGAGACTTCTGGTTGTTCTTCAGGGATTTGCTAAAACCCGCAAACGACCATTGAATGTATATATAAAGCAACAGTAAAGAATTGAAATAATATTACCACGCTGTAAGTTTAATTTATAAATTTAATTGAGAGTACCGGTACATCCACAATTTGACAGTCATTATGAATTTGGCTTTGTTTGTTCAATGATGTATAACACTAATACCCTATAACGGCACGTGGATTTGCTAATCATGCCCTGCGGGTATTAAACCAGCACAGGTGTTGAAACCTTTGCGTGTACACAGTGTAAATCCTTTTATCTGTCAGACAATTAAAATTCGTTAGAAGCCAACTAGCAACAATTTATTTCACTCATTTTACATTAAAATAAATATAAGACTTTTACAATAAAAAAATTAATACTATTTCAATTTATCAATCTACTTATTAATGGTAAAACACTACACTTGTGATCTTGAAAAATTTTCCGTATTTTAAATTTTGATACGCGGTTGCGGTTTTACTTTTAGTAAACGATAGCAACTTGCTAACTTCACAAGATGGCTACCGCATGATGGCAATGGATAACACGTTGAGGAATTATTAACTTGATGAAGCACAGTTTTTTCCTTTGTCATCAACGGATATTTAATGGAATTTATTTTGTAAGAAAGCTATAGAATAAATATTTTATTGTTTACCTAAGCATTAATTTTTCTGCGTAAAATAATGAAAAAAGTTATAAAAGTGGCACCGATTTGCATTTTTCGTAAACTTGAGCCTTAGAAAGGTCGAATTTGTATATTGGGCGACCCCAGCGGTTCTGAGAAAAAAAGTATCGACCTATAACCCGAAAATTACGGTATATGTGTTTACCTATAAAAAAAATTCATAAACTTTAAACAAGAGAATTTTATTTGAGAAGTTGACTGTTCAAGAGTTTTTTCACGCAAATCTTTTCAGGCTTTTGTGTAACTTGTAAGTTGCATGTATATTGTTATTACTTTATATTAATTAACTAGACATGCGGATATCAATATTTGTCACCAGGTTGTTGAAGGTTATACTAATTACTGTATGAGTTACCTTTTGATTTCAGGCCAAGAAGAGGCAGATTTACCTGGAGGAGACGTATGGAGGAAGTATGAGGGAGCTGGAGCTGCTACTGAACAACTTCCAGGTGGACGAAAAACCCAAACGGGCCTCAACATCTAGTAAGTCACTTCTACAGGAACACACAGTATTAAATCCATTGTGACAAAACATCAGATGAACTATTGTCAAACAAATTCTGGGGCACACAGGCTCATTTCTGGTCAGAAAAACTACAGATTACAAATTGTCAAACAGTATCCTTTTTTGATGAGGAATTTAATTATTTAAATTTTTAAAGAGATTGTAATGATATGATGGTTTATGAGGAAATTCAATGATGTTATTTTTTATTTCAGAGAGTAAGAAGGATAGTAAAAGTACGGCCCCATCCTCTGTCCTGGAGACTCTACGAGTGACTTTGACTGAGTACAAGAAACGCCTGGATGACACCACAGAGGAAGTGAGTCACCTCTATATAAGCACTGTGTACACTAAATACATGTACAATGTATTAACATCAATATACCGGTAAATATCTATGAAACAAAATCTGTAAAAATTCTTTAAAACTTCGTAACTCACAAAAATTCTATTTCTATTGAAAAGCTTGTAAAAATGAAAAAGTCCAGCGATGCTCTTCATAAAGAGATTGAGCAATGTAAGGAGATGATCTGGGCAAAGGACAAAGCACTGGAAGTAAGTGCATGGAAATAATCAAGAAAAACAGCTGATACATTATTAAGAATTTCCAATAGGGTTTCTAAAATGTGTATATATTCACAGGATGCTCAGAAGAACTACA
Source organism: Saccostrea cuccullata (assembly GCF_032062105.1). Lineage (NCBI taxonomy): Eukaryota > Metazoa > Mollusca > Bivalvia > Ostreida > Ostreidae > Saccostrea > Saccostrea cuccullata. The sequence goes on along the minus strand of NW_026926896.1, from coordinate 377 downwards.
CGAGGACAGCCAAGGAGTTGAACCGAGTGAGATCGGAGTACTCGGAGATGGAGAACAGCATGGCCAAGATGAGAATAACTCTACAGAGCTCCAGTAGTAACTCCACCAAGGACAGGAAACGAGTACAGGAACTCTCAGAGGAGGTCAGACATATCATACAGGAGCTCTTATCAAAATTTATACAAAAATAAATGTACTTGTAGTCAGTCTCTGTAAATATAACATCAATGTCATTTTATTTTCCAGATTATGAAATTGGTTAAAAGACATAAAGCAGATGATGAGGTAAAAGAAAAATCTATTTGCAACACAGGATTATTTCATTTCTTTACTGCAGTGGCCGTTCAATAAAAAATTAAATGGAGGGGATTTTACTA
>NW_026926895.1:0-29405 GCF_032062105.1 Saccostrea cuccullata | reverse complement strand
CTACAAGGTATACAGTGTCATAGGTTTTCTGAAAATTGCAATATTACATTATCTCTTTCAGAACCTTGTACCAATATCAATTTTATAATATATTTTTTTTATCACAGAGCACAAGACATACATTAAACAACGGTTATTCTTTTTTTTTAACAAAAATAAGAGACACCATATACTAGTAAATAAAGAATAGTCGCAGACAGCTTAAATTCTCTGTTTATAGTAAGTGTTATTAAAAAATAGAATTTCCCAACTTGGCCGAAGTTGATCCATTCCTAATCCGATTATCTTGTTTAGCCATGATAAAGATTCATTTCCTTCTGTAGGAAACATTTGGCGTTAATTTTTCATTTCAGTGTAAGTGTATGATTATCAGGAATGCTGTGAAAGTTAAAAAAAAGCTTTCACGTTTAAGTGATGAGCTATTTTTAAGACCATGTAATCTAACCTAGGATATGAAGTTTCGTTTTATTTTCCTGTTTCTGAGTATTATACTTTCATTTTCCCTGGTTTCTGTTTAGTCCGAGCTCTACAAGCTTGACGAAGATGATGTACCAAAGATTATCCTCTGCCTCTGCCTCTTTCCTCTTACCTGTAAGATTTAATTTAAGACAATTTAAATATCCTTATTGTTAGTTATATATAAAAAAGTTTAAATTACCAAAGAAAAGATTGCGATTGCTTCTGAAATAGCTACAGTATGCATGAAAACAAATGTAACTCAATATGACTTCTTCTGCATCAACATACTTTTTCTATTACAGTCTTGCTCATCAATTCTTGATGTCAAAAAGAAAATAGCTCCTGAGTTTGGGGTAACTCACTATTCCGTCAGTATCGTCGATTTAGAAGATGGAATCATATATGAGGATGGAAGGCCAATCTCTGGACTGTCCTCCCACTACAAATAATGGTCGGAAATGAAGACAGGCAATTCCCTTCGTATCTGAATACAGCGGAACCGGACATGCTCACACATGACGATTCTGAAGATGAACCGCGACTGAAAATGTCTTGTGGACATGCAATTTGTAAGCATTTATGACAAAATGCAAAAATGGCAGTTTATGAGACAATGGTACCTGATCTCACCTCTGATGTTTCAGAGGTCCGTGTTTGCTCTGCTCAAATTTTGTATTGTTTTACGGACTTTGTTATTAAATAATGTTCGTTATCTCCATATTCTCCTTTTTGTAATGCAATTTAAGCTATTCTCAATAAAAATTAGTACTCTTTTGCTATACATATATCAGCGTGTTTAGTCCTTACATACATGCATTTACATTATTCATTCAGTTGGTTTGCATGATTATCATTGTATACCTGATTATTGTTAAACAGCATTTTATCTCCTTCAGCTGCTGACAGTCTCTTTGGTTTCACAAAAAGGGAACTGATGACAAATATAGTGGATACCATACGCTGTCCAACAGAAGGTTGTAATTCGGAGTGGAGGATGCAAGAAATCGTACGAAAATCGAACATGACAGAAGATGAAAGAATCTTCTTTGAATATCGAATATCAATGAATGCAGTTCACAAAGAAGGTGATTCCACCTCAAGTTGCCCAGATTGCGGGAATTTTTGTCAGAGACAGGCGGAAGACAACAAGCGCGTCAACTGTACATTTTGCAGTAAATCAAAAGGCAAGGAATTCGATTTTTGCTGGGAATGCAAATCACCATGGTTTCCAAATCATAGCTGCGCCAAGTCAGAACTAGAGGCTTTTCAAAGAATCCTAAATGAAGCTCCTCTGAAAAAAATAGACTACTCACACATCGAAGGAGTGCCCTCTAAGCGCATGTGCCCAAACTGTCGAAGTTTGATTGAGCACGAAAGCATGTGTAAAGAGATGACCTGTATCAAATGTAAATTTAAATTTTGTTTTTCGTGCCTCACTCCTTGTCTGAATGGAAATCTTAGATGCAGCAGCTACAGCCAAAAATGTTCGTATGCTCAATTCAGAATGTGTTTCAATGACAATGAATTATTATGACAAAGTCTTCAAGAATTAAGTAGTCAATTGCTTAAAAGAAATACATATATACGTATTAACTTGAATAAATCATTAAAAAAAAACACGTTTCCGTCTTTTGTTGATGTAATATTTACAGTATAAAGTGTTAATTTTACAGCATAAAGTGTAAATTTCACAGCATAAAGTTTAAAATTTACAGATTAAAGTGTAGATTTTACAGATTAAAGTGTTAATTTTATAGACAAAAGTGTACAAAATTTAATCTCTTTATGCGATATTAATATAAACATATACATTAGTTATTTATATATGTATATACTTTACTTATTAATATATTAAATGGTTATCTAAAAAAATAAATTTATTCAACTGCTGCCGGTAATTCCTAAACAAATTTGCGTATGATGGTATCAATATCATAGTCACTGAAAATATATGCATTTTTGTTTAATATGTCCTTCGCTTATATTCTAAGAAAGTCTTACTTGTATCAGTCATACTAATGTGCTTATTATTTGCATTTATTGTTAAATAAAAAAATCAGAATTAAATTTTATCATGCATGATTCATGGTTTGTTGGCTTTAAAATGTGTTACTTGGGATGTATGAAGCTGTTTAATTGAACATGTGAATTAAACAGATTAAAGTGTAAAATTTACAGATTAAAGTGTAAAAATAAAAAAAAAAAGTAAAGTGTCCAAGTGGCACTAATACGCTTCCGTACTTTTTGAATATTTTCAGTGGAGAAATATATACAAATTATAACATAAAAAAAGTTAAAAAAAACAATTCTTTTTTCTCATTGATATTGTTTAAATATCATGTCGTTTATTCTGAAAAAAAGAGTTCTCCATAGCACTTCCCAACATTAAAAATGCTATGATCGCTGAGCCAGAATTTTAACAGATTAACGAATTAACAAATAATGAAGTCAAGATCACATTTTCAATTTCTAAGTATATATAATTAGATTAAATGAAATTAAATTATTTCTGTTGTTACTATTGGTCCACTGTGAGTCGATATCGGATTTCATGACGGCGTCAGGTACCCCTATCATTGACTTTTCAATATTAATTTATAGTATAAAATTTAGGTACGTTAAAAATATCCTGCATATTAAATAGGTATAAAACTGTTAAATTGAAACTTGTTAGCTTTGTGGAATTTCTACTTTCATTTCCAAAAAATGATTGATTTAACTTTCTCTTTCATTTCAAGGAAAAAGCCTGCGCCAGGATGAAATGAATTTTATTCACAACATGGATTCCGTGGAGCATGCAGATATAGTTGCTTGAAAACTGGTTCGTATAAAGTTAAAAAATGACTTACATTCAAACATTCAAATATTTTTAAAATGTAAAAATCAAGATATTGAATAATACTAAATTTAAAATGTAGCACAATTAAATCAAAGTATTATCTGTGCAAGTGAATCAAGGTTTCACTTATTTGTATTAACACTGTTAGGATACTCTGTCATTCACGTCAAATTGTCAACTGTTACTCCATCAGATTATAAAATTTAACTAATGTTCAAAAAAGGTTAACCCCGATTTTTTAGCTGTCTATTGGACATTCAATATTTAAATGTACAGTGTATTATGTTTTTGAGAAGTATTCCAGGGAACCCCGGAGTCCATGTTAGTAACTGGACCGGTTTAAAAGAATCCTTTATTACACTTTTATACACATATATGGAATCTAACATTTAAAACTGTTATTAGAGGATTCCTAGTCTTAGTTTCAAAATTAGATGACAGTAAACTAACGTCTCAAAAATAAATGTACACGATAACTAAAAGGATATACACAGTATGACGTGTCACATTTTATATTCTCATTTTTTATGCTACAAGAGCCAAATAATGCAAAGGAAATCCAATTGTAAAAGCGAAACTTTAAAACAAATTACGAATAAAATTTAAAAAAAAAAAGAAATTATTTAATGAAAACGGATATAAAATAGCATTTTTTTGTAAATGTAGCGATTTCTCAAACCAATCAAAAACATTGTTTACAAAGATTAAAAAGAAAACAAAGGACGAAGTTATCAATAAATGAGAATATTTCCATTTCTAATTTTTTTCTCTGTGATAACTGTTTAAAAGTTGTGGGAATTTATTTCTTGATAATTCTGCCGGAATGTAAATTAGGCAGGTCGATAGGTCAGCAGCTAAGGAGGCCTTATATTTATGCATGCAAATCTCGTGCGCATCTGTCTCTGTGTCCGACGCTAAGGAGGTCAAATATGCATGTAAATCTCGTGCGGCTGCCTTTGTGTTTGACGTCAGTGTGCGAGGACTATTGAAATTGGCATTGGAAGTCCTCATATAATTTAAATCTATTAGTCTACATTTTTAATGTCTAAGTCTACAATTTAATTTCACAATGAAATGGAAATATAAGGAATCACTGTCTAGTTTTGAGAGTATGCCAGGGACATTAACAATAGTGGGAAACATGGGATAATTTTAGCATAACGGGCTTCGCCCGTTATGATTGATTGATTGATTGTATACTATTTAACGTCCCTCTCCAGAATATTTCACTGATATGGAGACGGCACCATTGCCGGTGAAGGGCTGCAAATTTAGGCCTATGCTCGGCACTCAGGGCCATTGAGCAGGGAGGGATCTTTATCGTGCCACACCTGCTGTGACACGGGGCCTCGGTTTATACGGTCTCATCCGAAGGACCGTCCCATTTAGTCGCCTTTTACGACAAGCAAGGGGGTACTGAGGACCTGATTCAACCGGATCCCCATGGGAATTCGCCCCGTTATGCAAATTATCCCATGTTTCACACATTGTTGATGCCCTGGCATACTCACAAAACTAGACAGTGATTCCTTAATTAATGAGTAAGAAAACGAAGTTATTGAATAAATATAGAGTTACAAAATCGGAAGAATTAAAATGAAACAAGACTACAACTTCGCAAATAAAACTGTTTCAAGAGAAACAATGCAATAAATTGTTCATCATATCCGCCCCCCCCCCCCCCAAAAAAAAAAACAAACAAACAAACAAACAAACAAACAAACTTTCTAATTAGGCATTACTCTCAAAGTTGCTTTTAATTTAAATGTAAAGTTATAGAAACCTTGGATGCTTAACATTTGGATAAAGCAATCAGCATAATTTGACGTCAACTACTCTCTGGGGTTTTTGTTAACGAAAGAAATTGGAAACGTTGAGTATATGATGAAAATCATGCCAGTGACTGGGAAATATGCATTTTTATGTCCAGTCACGTGTAATCTAGAGTCAATCAGATACCGAGTTTTATAACAGGTCGGAGAGAATACTCGAAATCGGGTATTATCCGTGAAATCGCGTATAATACTCGATATTAGGGTATGTTGAATCCGCGAAATCGGGTATAGGAGGTGTAATCACCTAATAAAACTTAAAGAATGGGATGGCGCATGTTGCCAAGTTAACTTTCATCTAGATACACATATTCTCTAAAAGGTATCACGAGCCAAGTAAGAATTTGGGCGTCAAGATTAATGCACTCGGGACAACAAATACCCGTGGAGCTCAGTACATTTCATGATCTGCACACAAAAAGACGTTCGATTTGCTTTATATTTTACCTTATGTTGAAAGTATATGCATCTTCCTAATGTTCATTCCCAACACAACAGAATTGTAAAGTATTAGAATTCGGGAATTTATAATAATTCCCCATCAACACGACAAACATGAACAATTTGTAAATAAATCAAATTATACAGAAACAGATTTCACACACGAGATACTCAGCCCATGTATAATCAAAGTACTGAAATAAGTATACTGAAAAGCGGTTAGCATGCTTTCATCGAATATGTACAGTGTACAATAACAAAAAATGCATTGAATGATGATATTAAAGTTAGCATGCATATCTTTGTCCAATGTCAATTGATTTAATTTAATGTGATAACATTTTTTTGATAAAATGACTTATAAAAATCGTTTTTTAAATAGTTATTGCCATCTTTAATCGGCAAGAATGTCACAACTCTTTTCACGGCCGCCATTTTGGAAATGAAAGAAGACTAAATGTCTCACTTTATTCCGTAATTTATTTTTCCCCGGATAAATCGTACAGTAATATTAAAAAATATATTAAATTGTTTTGTTTTATTTGTTGATTTAACATAGTTATGTATTTCATACCGTTTATGACAATTCTCAAGTCAATAGTTCTGTAACTTAGATGCATTTTAATGTCCCAGCAAATTATAATGCACAAGCTAATACGTTCAGTAATTAAAATCTAACTGGAAAAAATTGCAAACAATTATCATAATTATCGAGTACATCACTAAAAAGTAATTTAAACCCAAGCTGATCATCATAACTGTATCAAAACATATCAATCTAGTGTGCCAATTATTGACACAGGTAAGGTGACTGCGTGCGTTCAGCCGTAACTAATCCCTTCATTATCGTACTCAAGGTGTCAGACAGTGTAAACAAAGGCTTCACTAAGGAAGTCAGAGTTGTGAACAAGGTCACAATTATGGAAAAAATACTACGATGGACCAAATTTTTGTATCAGATGAAACGAAATTCTAATATTTTCTTATCAGAATATCAGATGAAATTATTAATGAATATATAAGAAACGGTTTTGTGCTCTGATATTATATTGGAATAGCCGAAATATTCGTTTAACCGCAATCGGATTAAGTGGAAGCCACTGCACTTAACTAAATGGTATAACCAATAAAATCACAGACTGATGTCACAAATATTTGTTTCAAAATATCAACCTGAGATTTTCAGTTCGAAAGACAGGAAGTTCAATTTCAAAAATTTCTCCCTAATTGTCTCCATTGGTGGCGTCTAAAAGTGCACAAAACGAAAAAAAATTATGTTGGTGTTGCAAATTTAATTGGCTTTCATGCTCTATTGATTTTTAAAATTAGGTAACTATAAAGGCTACTATAGCAAACAACTCAAAAAGAAAATAAAATGATAATTCAACTTCTTTAGATTAATTGATTTGGAGTACTGTACATAGATCATTAGCTGGCTAGTCTGAGAAAAACGGATGGACGAGCAGAGAATTAATTAATTTCAGAGAGCTTCAGTTTCGTAAGCTCACTGCAGGTCAGCAGGTGTGACCTGTCATTGGGGATGCTTACTTCTCCTAGGCACCGGAACTTTCAAGGATCCGTTTTTTTTTTAGACCGATCACTGTTCATTCTGTATTTTGATACAGATGCTGAGTACATCTGTTTATTAATATTATGAACTTTTTCTCTCACAGGAAGAAAGACAAGTAAACAACTAAACAAGATAATAAAGTTTTAAGAAATGTACATTATTGACATTTCATACAATTACATGTTCCAATAAGTAAATGGTATATGACAATTATTTAAAACAAGAGTCTTGCACGATATGTATAAACGAACATATACTGAGTATTTGGCAAATATTTTTCAAGAAATATTGTAAATATTGTATATTTAAAAAAAAACGTGAAAAGGCAAGTTGTTGTTTAACCCATCAATACTAGTATTTTAAAAACTCAAAGGTTTACTAAAAGTCAGTGTATAACAAACAGTTTAATTGTCCATTGCAAGAATTACCTAGGTATCATTGTCACTTTCTTTAATATGTCGCATAGGCAAAACATTGTTTTTGTTTTTTGTTGTTGTTTTTTTTTTACTAAAAACAAGTATGCGAATTTCTATCAATATGTCTATAAGCATATGTATTTTAATTTTTATTTCTTCTCAAATGCTCAAAATGATAATTAACAAATTTGACAAATTAAAATTGTATTTTTACAACTTATACCTTGCATAGGAATTTAGCAAACTTTCAAAAATAATCATTCATTAGATATAATTTTCAATTTGTGCTTATCGTCAAGATTTTTCATGCCTCTTTTTTTTGTGCATATTTTATATCGGCTGATTTTTAGAAAAGGATCGAATGCCGATTAAAATTTCTTCTCCAATTTTTAAAAATTAATTTTAGTATTTTCAGGCTCACATTATTTTCTTTTAAATAAAAATGTGATCGATTAAAATCGTTTGTAATAATTAGACTGAGTACAGAATTTATCCTTGGAAACAAAGCTTTTATCATCTTTAAATAATTTCAATTGAGAAAAAAGGAGAAGAAAACAAACGTTTCATTGTGGAAGTAATCCATAACTGTACAACTTACAGATGTATTCAGTATTTTTATATAAAGGCTTTCTTCGCGTACTAGTATTACTTAAGTTAATTAAAGGGATGCCTTAATATTTTGGAAAATGAAACTCGATCGAGAGATTCTCCGATGTTTTGCAGTCGGTAATAACCTTCAACCCATTTAGCCAGTAATTAACCCGTCCTCCCTGTGCCCAGTAGCATAATTCGGTCAAATATTTATTGTTCATGAGGGGTGCCTTATAATTAATCACAGCCACCTGCATTTTTATCAGTAAGTCTCTAAATTAGCCAAATATCGCAACATTCTACCCCCTCTATAAATACACAAGGTGTCCAACGCCATTTTGACCCCCCGTTCGATTCAGGCTTCAATTTAACACATAAATCGGAAATGCCTACTGGTTTACGTGTAGCATTGGGTTCAAATATGATATTTCTCGCTATACATTTCTTCCTAAAGTTTAAATCTAACGCGTTGATAATGTTATCAGCTAAACTTCATGCTGACTTCGAATTTCGTCACAGGGCCCGATCGCAATCAGCTGATGTCACGGAAATTTAATCTCGACACCAAATGCTCCTATGCATAACTTTTTTTTAATACAACAATTATAAATTTATTTCATTGACAAACAAAATCAGAAAAAAATTAAAAAACCGAAAGATTATGTTGTTTTGATAGTCTTGATTTTATTTAACATATGTTATATGTGTTAGAAACAAATCATAGGTACTAGGTAGAGGCTTTGTTGAAGTTTCCGTTGTCGATAGGTAGCGCCTTATGGAAGTTTCCGGTGTCGATAAAAATCGGACACATGCCATAAAGCGGCTAGCGAAGCTAACCGCTTAAAAAGGGATTGTCTATCGTACCTAATTATACGTCATTAATTACTTTCACATTCATCTTGTGCATAAAATCAAATTTATTTATGAATGTATAATTAATGTATTGATAAAAATGTCTAAAATTTCGGCTAAAAAAACCCTCTTTCTCTTTTTTTGAAAATCTTTTTTTTATCATTCATACATATTTGCAGAATATGTCTTCAACATTTTAGTAGAGACAGTGATAGTTTCAGGAATACAGCTTATGAGAGAACATAACTGTTGATCGTTTAATTTCGCTAAGTCATCAATATTTTACCATTTCTTGGCGACTTCAAAAAGGGGGGGGGGGGGTAAAGGCTAAAGGCTTCTTGATCACCTCTGACAAAACAACCTCGACTGTGTTCTGCATGTGTCCAAGAGACCTCACCTTTCGCAATCATTTAATTAAATGCTAATGCAAAGTTTTTTGCTATATGTCTTTGAATGTCACTCGGTTAAACTACATATTTTTAATTGTAGGGAAGATTTATTCATCAAATAAAAATTATATAGGTAAACAAAAAGCAACTTGTTATTTTCTAACACAATATGATACTACAAGTAACTACAATTCATGTTTATTTTTTAACACATTTTTTCATTATAGATATACTGGAAAAGTTATTGCCATGAGTAATAAGGGGGGGGCTTAACTAAAAGAAAACTGTGACATAGTGATTGTCTAGAACCATTCAGATAGTGCATTGTATAGCGTATTATAATGAGGTTTTAAGACAGCGATATAAAACAAAATGCGTAAAATAGACAACAGAAGGTAAAATCTACCCTGTCTATCAAATAGTATAATAAAGAAAGGAAGTAGCTACAATTTTGTATGAAATTTTAATGTCCGATGAGGAATTATATTCCCAAAAAGTAAGACAAGAGTTTCGAAGGCGCAATTGAACACTCCATTATTTCAGTTTGTTCATTAACATGTTCATAAACGTAAAAACTATAAGAAATGTGAAAACTTGACTATGTAATTCATATTTCAATATGACTGTACCTCAATCTATATTGAGAAATTCAATGTATTATACGCTCATGAAAAGATGTACACATTTGACTTTTATTTATACCCCCCCCCCCCCAAAAAAAAAAACAACAAGAAAATCCTGTTCATATGACTTCTTGCTCTCAATTTTCACACAAATGCATAAAATAAAGGTAAAATAGCATAACTTTTATCGATTAAAATGCAACCAAAAAAATTTACGGTATCTTTGAAATAAAAATTTCCATGCTAAATTGACATAAAAAAGATACTCACCTTCAATTAGCTATTTTCAACCTGTTTTCCCGTGGGTATTTATTTAATCTTATTTTATTTTCTCTTTTATAATTACGTTGGTATTCTATTATGGCAGAGATATACAATTATGACTCGCTTATACTGTACTCTCTAAATGTTAGGAATAATTTATATTTCACAAGAAAGGGACACCATACATTTTTCAGTAAAAATACATAACACGGCGTTAGTTGTTTAATTTCTTTAAAATTTCACATTTTGTGAACAGTGAACAATTAGAAAATTAAGTATATGGAAATAAAGACCAACGAAGTGTAGTTATTTGTTTTTAGAAATTATATTGAAAAAAATAACGCCATTGTGTCCTCTTTGTTACCCCAGCAGTGTTTGTCGTGGGATTTTAAACTTATTTGACAACCATATATATGAATTAGGCTAATAAAAATAAATCCAAAAGATACTGACGTACAAGTAACAGTAACTGGCATAATGCGCCGTTGCTTTATTCTTTAGTTTTTATAGAAAGTTGCACGGAATACCCGATTTAGCGGATTCAACGATACCCTAATATCGAGTATTATACGCGATTTCACAGATTATACCCGATTTCGAGTATTCTCTCCGACCTGTTTAATAGAACAATAATAATGAGGTGTAATAGTTGAGTTTGTACAGTATTTACATTATATTACAATTTTGAAATAACTTATTAATTTACTCAGATGAATCGTCTAGCCAGAACCCCATTCTGCTTCATATTTCTTTTTAATAAAAAAGTTTTAAAAGTAAGAAATAAATGATTCAGATATAAAAGAAATAGCACTCCTTGAATCACTTCATTTCTCGTCCAGTAGTGAGATATCCGCCTCAGTCATTCAAAATCAAAAATTAATTTACTACTTTCATATTTGAAATTGATAATCTCCTTTTTCTATTCCTAAACTAAAGGTTTATTTTAAATTTGAACTGAAGAAAAATAAGATATAATTTTAACAAAATTCTATTTCAGGAAAATGATCTTTGAGTAAACCTCTTTCCAGGTCAAGAATTTGAAATTAAGAGAAACTTACAGACAATTTGAATGCGAAGTCGATGGATGCAAATCAAGGGTATTCTGAAAATTATATATTATTGTACATGTATTAATTATCAATTTTTCAATGAATGAAGAAACAAAGTATTAAAAAGCTGTTATTGTCATATGCAGGTTATCTAAATTGTCTACTTTTTAATGCACAAATACGTTGATTAATATTGCTAAATATTATTAAATCATCATGAGTAAAAATATTCAAATTGGACTTTACACAAGCACCAACCTTTTAAATTTTCAGGTTAAATTTGTATTTGATGGAAACTTGGCATGTCGACATATTTATGCGGGTTTTGTTTATCCTGCTCCTACATACCCGGAGAAAAATTACAGTCGTGTATTGCAAATTTTGTGCAGCAGAAAATGGAAAGCAAGTTTCTGATTCTCTACGAACACCTTATAACTACGTTTACCAAGGCAGCGAGTATTTCAAAAATTAACATTTTAGAATCTTAATTATATAATCACTCTTTAAATTTTTAGGTTTCAGCGTGATATTATTTATCTAGACAAACCGTTGATAAGAATTGCCCTTTGATTGTTTGTACATATATACGTGTTTAACGTTTCTCTGGATCCGAGAATTTTTATATGGAGACGCCACCACTTGCCGTTGCAGAGCTGCAATTTTTGGTCATTTACTCGACACGTACGCCACTGAACAAGTGAGGGAATTTTTTTGTGTCAGCACTTACTGCGAAACGGGACCTCGGTTCATAAGGTTTCACATATGGAGATAACGACCATTCAATCTAAAGTCATGTACATGTCCAAAAATGGGATTCGAACCCGCAACGCAATTCCATATTTGCGACTCTAGAGCAGACGCCATAACAATCTGCCCCACGATGTCGACCGATGGCTTTTTTAAAAGTCGGCTAAAAAGCTATCTTTCATTTGTTCCCCGACTAAGATTGGAACGAATTGGAAAACAGTTTTTATGATAAGTGTTTTGTTAACAATTACATCAACCTGTCTCTAAAATATGAATATATTTTATGACAAGTTATCTTAATAACAATATCTGAGATGAATTTTTGAACACAATTTTCTTGCAAATCAAAGACTACATGTACGTGTTTTTGATTTAATGTAAAGCCTATGTCTGGAAAGTCTCTGTCACAAATTTTTAAACTTTTTAAAAAGATAATTTAGCACTAGCTAATATTAAACAGTTTAAATATATGGCATGTTTTCTTTTTTATATAGAGCTGAATGTGCAACTTTGAATGGTCATTTTAGAGGTACTGGTCAGAAAGAAATTATGAAAAAATTTTCAAAACACTTCTTCAAACATTTTGGTATAAAGGCTTTACATGTACATTTGTAACACAATCAGCATTAAGAAATTCAATTCAAGGATTCATTTTTTTTAGTTAATTGAAATACAAGATTACGCCCACATTTCAACAAATGTCCGTTTTATCCATAACAAATTTTCATCCAGTTTACCACTCTAAATCTGTAAATATTTTCACAAACTTCTTATCAGAATGTTTTTAATCTATTATGAACATTATAACATACCCCAAAAGTGAGGAAAAATATCTTACCCCTCAAATTAATGAACGATACTTTATTTATCACAGCTCCTTTAAAAAAAAACAACTTTTTTACTTACACATATTTAATCATTAATTTTTTTATGAATTGTGGCTACAGTGTGAATATTTATGAATACTTATTAAAAATGTAAATCATTATCAAAAGATCATATTTACATCAGGGGAAAATTATTATTATTCACATTACTTGACTAATTAGCAGTTTGTCAAAAAAAGTCATTTCATTTCATCGCTACAATTTGCAATTTTAACAGATCATTCTTCGTCTCTTCCATAAATAAATAGATTATATATTATTACAAATACATGTCATAACCCCTTAATCTTTGATTGTGCAAATCTCTTTCCCTGAATATATGCTATATTTCATGTCAGTTTCGATGAAAGATGAAGAAAATCAGACATGAATTTTGGGTTTTTTTTTATATAGCAGACAAAATATAATAACTATGCAAATTGCCTAAAGTCTTCCAGAAAATAATAATTTATATATTTTTAACTTTTTATTTAAAATGGTATCGAATATTGAATACTACTACTATTATCGGATTACTTTTGATTTCATTGAATAAAAAAAAAATGCTTTTATTTTATTTTCTTTCTAATTTTAAAAAAGTCTTAAAGAACGAGAAAAATTTCAATTAAATTGATAAATCTAGCACCCAGAAGAGTCTCACCTCATTTTCTAGATATGATGTCACACGACGTAGGATTTGCATTAAGTGATTAGTCACTCCATATCAAAAGTGGAACTTTTGACAAAAAATGCTTACATCAATTATTTGACCTCTATGCAATCAAACATGTCATTTTTCTGGTATTAAACATTCAACAAGCAATAAAATTACTTGAAAGTACATGGTAATGACAATTTTCTGATCTAAGCAAAAGGGTATACCGTAAATGTTGAAATTTTTACTGTAGATAATATTTTAGCAAATTAACGCCTGTATTGCATTCGCAAAAATCCTTTTCTTAAAAAATAAATCAACACGTAAACAAATTTTTTTTCTGAAAACATTTTACGAATTTTGTTTATTCTACAAGCTAATTACCCTCACGTGTAAATTGCCCCCATTACTGTATTTTCAATATCATTTGGCAGGCACTGAGGCAGTATGTATATATTTAAGGTGGAATGCCACACCAACTTTTTATTTTATAGATCTTTGAGTCATCCTTTTTAAACAATGTTTTCAGCAGTGAAAGGCCAAATTTAGCTCTTTCTTATTTCATATTAATTTTTTTTGTATTTTTTCATAGAAAATGAAAAAAAAATTATATCCAAATAAGTTGTTTTCGAGTTAATTTTTTTCTGTAAATGAATGCATCATATGAATATCTAATAAAATATATAAAGAAAACTGGGTTAGACTCTTAAATTTTTTTTGTTAAAAATAATTTATGAAAATAAAACACCTAATTTGTAAATATTTTTTAAACCTATGGTTAAAAACACAATTAAACTAGTTATAACAGAGGAGAACATGTTTGTCAATTATATTTTAAAAAGAAATAGAAACGAAATTGTGAAATTTTAGAGAAATTAATTTTTAAAAATATTTATACCTAACCCGATCAAAATTAAACTGATCCCGATCAAAATTAACACAAAATGAATAAAATACTTATTTACTGCCTCTTTATCTATTTACAATGAAGTAATCTATTTTATTGTCAGGTTCAATAAATGTTTAGCCCTTATTACGCCTAGTCAGAGTAGTGTTTTTTGGGAAATGTATTTATTTCCAATAATTGTACAATTATGCTTGGGATCGGTTTAATTTTGATCGGGACTGGCCAAAATTAAAGGAAAATAACTTCTTTAAAATTTGGCCATTTCCAATCAATTTCTTTTATAAATATTATTAACATGTTTTCCCGAGCTGTTACTGGTTTTAAGAATATTTTTACTACAAGCTTTAAAAATATTCACAATTTAAGTGTTTTATTTTCATTAACATTTTTTTATTTAAAAATTTTCAATATATATACTAAAGAAATACATATACAACAGCCAACTGCTTACTGTCAACTGCTCACTGCTTACTGCCAACTGTCAGCTGCTTACTGGTAACTGCCACACATATTTAAATAAATTTTCTTATTTACGTTGATATTTATTTGAATTGTCAAAAAATAAATAGGCCTGATTCAGGATTTTTTCCAGAAGGGATCCACCCCAGAAAAATAAATTCAAACTCAGAAATTTCTTGACAAGAAAAAAAGCGTTAACTCCTTTCTTAAACGCGAAAATTTTTTTTTTGGCAGTATGTGGGGTGGTGGTGGGGGAGGGGGTGTTATGCTTCATATCTATGACTTTTCATACAAATTAACTTAATGAGGATCCGCGTATTTTTTTTTTTATTATTTTGCTGGGGGGGGGGGGGGTAAAGGTCTGTCTTAGATGGTGTGATTTCAGCATAAAATGACTGTACAAATTATAAATGGGTGGTCTGCCCCGCCCCCTTAGATCTTAGATGTGAAACGTTATAACACAAAGAGATAAAACATACATATTGATCATTTAATCCATTTTCGTGAGTATTTGAAAATCTGGTGATTTTTCAGCATACTTTTAGATTTAAAATTCCTACATCCTCCAAATTTTCTTATAATTGTAACAACTACGCACATTATTTTCGATTTCCGTCCAACTTTTTAAAAACTTGTTTGAATGCAAAGAAAAATTCATTAGTATTATTTGTATTAAATACTTATTCTAAAAACCATTGACAAAAAGTTAATTGTTCTTATTTACAACTCCTTAAATAAGGGGGGATAAGTTTTATCAATTGAAATCAGAGTGAACATATCATTAGATTTTCAAATACTAATGAAAATGGATAAACGACTCCTTAATATCACTGTATGTTTTAATTAATGTAAAATTCAACATATGAGATTGATAAAGTACATGTATATATTTATTTGTTATTTTATAAAATGACTTATTTCCTGTTTTAAATCTTTACCTCCCCCCCATCCCCGAGGAGACAATAAAGTCTTTGGAAAGCTTAAGGATAAAAACTTAAAAAAGGGATTTGTGTTGTTTCACAGGGGAGATATTTTGGAAATGAATTTCAATTTTCCGTTAATTTCTATAGTGAACATATTTGAACATTTTTCTCAAAGATTTATATCTTTTTGTTTTTACAAAATGGGTTATGTTTTATATGCACAGATCTATCGAGAGAGAGAGAAAGAGAGATAGAGCGAGAGAGGGGGTGGGTCCGAATCACCCTTTGTTAAGGTATTTAATCTACAAACTAATTCCAACTGAAATTCATATAATGTATAAACTAAACCAACTAAAAGCCCCCCCCCCCCCCTCCAGAAAACGCGGATACGAGATCAGTTGGTATAAAAAATCTCATATAGACAAAAGCATAAGAAACCCTCCAACACCAACAACTTTTTCTACCTGTGTGACCCTCTCAAAAAAAAAACTGGATCAGCGCCTGCTTTCTGATTGTTCACATGACTATCAATATAAATATGAAAATTTATTCAAAATGTGCGGCAGTTGGCAGTGAGCAGCTGGCAGTTGGCAGTAAGCATTTAGCAGTTGGCAGTAAGCAGTTTGCTGTCGTATATGGAATTATATACAATACAGCTTTTCTTTTCATTTTTTATTAGGTATTCACGCGATGCATTCATTTATAGCAAAACTTTTACAAGAAAGCATCTAATTTGGATGTTAATAATTTTTTAATTTTCTTTGAAAAAATAATAAAAAATTCATATAAAATAAATAAGAGCTAATGTCGGCCTTTCAGTGCTGAATCCACTGTTTAAAAAGGTTGACATAGAGATCTATAAAATAAAAAAGTTGGTGTGGCCTTCCTCCTTAATTATTTTGTCAAGAAGAAGAGACAAGCTATTTTTACACTGAACACTGTCAATATCTCGAACTCAGTGCATATACTAGAGAGTTCTAAATATAAATTATATTGCGTGTAAATTTTAGATGAAAAAAAAGGTTGAGAAAATTAGGCAAAGTTGAATTTACGTCTTTATTTGGATTATATTTAGCTTTAAAGGCATACATGTACACAACCTCAAAAAGGTTTGTTCTAATTAATTAAGATGTTATTTTCAGTGCCAAAAAAAATCATTTAATTTGTATTCTTCAAAAGTTTTTTTTAAAATGATTATGCATTTTTCCCCGTTGCGACTATATTTTTGGTATTCCAACTGCGCTAACTTTAAACATAAACTGATTCAGATATGAAAATCTTAAGTACTTCTTATTTTCAGCGCCAATGACATGAAACGGAAGAGAAGATGAGCGTATAAGGCGGGCAGCATGCGCGACAGATAAGAAGGGAAAAAAATTAATATCAATTTCTTAATCTTAATATCCAAATTTTATGTCATATCTCATCGTAATATTAAAGTATACTTAATGTAAAATCTCTATAATTTACAAAGATCTCAAAAAAAAAAATGAAAATATTTGCCCGTGAAAAAGCATACACAGGCTTAAAAGAACAAAAACGATAATTTTTTCATACTTTAACAAAATTTTTCAATGTGAGTTGGTCTTCGCTCCATTTTTTTTAAAGATAATCCTAACTTGTCGCATATCTGCGATGATTTTCTTTGATCTTTCTGTGGTGATATATCCAAATCACATATGCGATAATATTTTCCACGCCCCTTTATATATCACTGCATGTGCCAGAAATCGGGTCATGGGAATAAAAACTGATTTTATTTTACAGATTAATAACTACAGAAAAATGAACATATTTAGCTATTTCTTACCCTTTAACTAAATTAAAAGACATGTATTTAATTCAGTTGAAAGTTCCCAGTCATTCAAAAGATTAATCCAATTTGAAAGTTACGTTAAAATCTCCAAAATTTATTTCGTTAAACTCTTTGATATTTGTTTCTGTGATTTCATATACGTTGAGTGCCTGGCTCAAAGATAAATCGTCAAAATCTTCAAACTCAGTTAAAAAGTCAAAGTAAAATTCACTAAGAACGTCCGACATGTTGGAGAGCTAGCTTGAAATGTATATTATTAGTTCATAACACGCTGAAATTTTTTTTTTTAATTTTGACACTCTCAATGAAATTCACGTCATCAGACATGCGACAAGTTGCTTACATCATAGATGCCTCGTATTATTGGTTATTTCGTTTTCATGGGGCGTGGAAATCTCGGGCGCTCCGCGCCCTCGATTTCCACGCCCCATGAAAACGATATAATCAATACTACTCGGCTTCTATGATGTAACCTATACAGTTTGCAATAAAATATATATTTTTTGGTTTACAAAAAAATGGAGGGAAGACCCACTATACCTTAAAAATACACTTTTATGACAAAACATTCGCATCTTTCCGAGAAATGCTTCAAGTCCATTATGTCAAAGGTCATGTCACAAACATGATTTAAATGCCACTACAACACATGAGCCATGTAGCATAGTGGTTAGCGCGTTAGTCTAAAAACAGTCTGATCCTTCGGTATTTTATCGCCGGGGTTCGAATCCCACGAATACCTAGAATAATTTTTTGAATGAAATTTTTTTAAGAAAATTATTTTTTCTGAGAATTTTTTTTCTCATAATTTCATAAATTTCAATAATGAGATGTAAATTTAAATACTCAATTTACATATCAAATGTGATTTCTTAATATCTGATGCTATAGGCATTCTGCCCGAGTATCCGCCCATCTTCTTAATCTATTATAGGTTTTTGACCTAAAGTCGCAAAATTATTCGACTTAAAAATGTCCAGATTTACTGTAGTTATCCTTTTTTTAACAGAAAATAAGATTTTAATCGGTGGTTCATGGTATAATATTTAGATAGATTTATAACTAAAATTGTGCTCATTTTTAGACTTAATGGTCTATTTTCTCCCCAGGACATTCACAATATATTATATTTGTTATTTTTGTCCATTGATAAAATTCAGACGGTTACATGTAATTAAATTTATTATCTAGAACCAGCATAAAACATATTACTGCTTAAAATAATTTAGTGTGCAGGCTGCATGTATAATAGGAATCCAAATTTTAAATTACTATAAATATTTCGAATGAGAAACCGTTCACGGTAGCTCAGTCGGTAGAGCGCTTGTTCCGTGATCGGGAGGTCATGAGTTCGTATCTCGGCTGCGACTTACCCGGTCGATAAAATGGGTAGCAACCGTTCCTTCGCCATGCGCTCGGCACTTTAAAGTGAAAGTTGCGGGTCGACCCCTTCTGATGAGACCTTAAAAACCGAGGCGTTGGCGCGATAAAGATCGGATCCCTCACTGCTCAATGGCCCTGAGTGCCGAGTAAAGGTCAAAATTTGAAGCCCTTCATCGGCATACGATGACGTTTCCGGTGTGTTCCCTGAATGGCTACTAGAATAAAACAACAAGTAATTATCACACTCAATTAAGGGGCCCTCTAAGGGGTACAGGTAGACTTACCTGTGTTTACCTGGATAAGCAATATTTTTTTTAAATCAGATACATTCATTCCATTTTATTTTAATTCAGAGGGTTTTCTATTTTCCGAAATATACTGAATAAAAAATAAATAAATATAAGTAGATAAAATAAAGATTTAAGAAAAATGATATTTTTACCGTACCTTTAATTTATTTTTTTTCAAACTATTAATAGTATTGATTGAGTACTTACAAATTATTATCCCCTTTTTGTGCTACATTTTCAAACTCTTTAAGATAAATTAACACAAGTGGGGTTTTTTTTTCTTAAAATAATATAGATATTTATGTATGATAAATAAAGTGTTTCTATAAAGTTTTGTTTAATTTATTTTATTCATCTTTCATTTTTAATTATCATAACATAGTGCAAAAATACAGCACATGTTGTATATTAAAATCTATTAATATCGATGAACTTACAAATTATTATTCCCATTTTGTGCTACATTTTCAAATTCTTTTAACACAAATGTTTTTTTTCTTATAATTATGTATGATAAATAAAGTGTTTCATAAAGTTATGTTTATTTTATTTTATTTATTTATCATTTTTAATTATCAGAACATTCTATTAATTCATCATTAAATACAGAAAAAGTTTATGAACTTCTTCACCTTGCATACTTATCCTTTAGTTGCGAAGAAATATATTGAGATGGACTAAATAATTTTTTAATATGTGTGAAAATAAAACTGTTACAGTGTTATTTCATATATATTGTGAAAATCAGTTCTGCTTATCAATAGAACTTCAAGATAATTAATAGTTTTTAATATGTTTTGTGCTTGTAAAATTATTTATGTAAAAAATATGTATACAAAATATTTATTCGAAATAATGCTTAAATTTCAAAAAGAAAAGAAATAAATATCAATTTTATTTTGTTTCAATTCTGGTAGATTATTCATACAGGTAACTCTACCTGTACCCCTTAGAGGGCCTCTTAATTGAGTGTGATAATTACTTGTTGTTTTATTCGAGTAGCCATTCGGGGAATAAACCACGTTTCCATATGAGTGAAAAATTTTCGAGAGGGACGTTAAACAATATACAATCAATCATTCAATCAATCGAATGAGAAAAATTGATCATTTTCTTTCAGAAAACCTTCTGCATCAAAAAATAGTTCACCTCTCAATGCATTCTGTATGGAATTTCATCAGTGGATTTTAATTGAATATAGTTTTATGAAATGCAGAATAGTCCAAATTTATTGTAAGAACTAAACATTATTAGAAATAGATAGGGGTCTAGATATAAACGTTGTAAGATGTAAAAATCAGATGACACATTCAACAGAGTTTAACTAATTATTTTCGTCTGACCTACTTTGAATGCAAGTGATTGTGTCGTCGGATATTAAACTTCCTTGCATATCAGTCGATTGCATTAGATATTTGTTGCAAGTATATTTTGTTATGCTGACAAATGTTGAAAAATATGCTTTATTTCTATTTTACGCAGTAAATTCAGGATTATAAAGCATCCTGAGATGGTTCCCATGGTTCCCAGGGAAACGTTTGTCTTCAGCAAATTCTAAAGTCCAATCCGATTCAAATGTCGTCCTGAAAAACACGTTAGATTTGTTAGTAGAAATTCTAATGCTGAATTCTTAAAAAAAAATCTTTTTGTTAAAAGTGCAACATATTTGAAAGAAATATTTTTTTTCATCCGTTTGCATATAACTAGTAGCCCTGTGGATTGATATTTAGAATTGCAAATGCGCTTGCTCAATTTGGAATTACCGAAAAAAATCTACACGACTTGTGCTTACGGAACTCATACCCATACTATGTGTTCCTAATAGAAGGATTGCTTAATGACTCACATTCTGTGATTAAAGATACGACCTCTGTACAAAGTAGGGATCTTGAAGTGTTTTACAGTACCGATCAGACCCAACTTGACACCAAAGCAGTCCCAGAAAGCAGTCCCCGGGACTGCTTTGGGACTGCTCTGGGACCGCTGTGGGACTGCTCTGGGACCGCTATGGGACTGCTCTGGGACTGCTATGAAAAGCAGTCCCAGCAGTCCCAGCTGCCCCCGGGACTGCTTTCTGGGACTGCTTTGTTCCATCCTGTGTGAGAAAGATTCTGAGTGAAATGATAGCTCCGCCCCCATGTGTATTCTGAATTTGCAGGCTCCCTGTTGTTTTGTTTACTTGCAGTAGAGAGGAGTTTAAACTGTTTAAAAAGCAATGTTTTCTTATAATATTTTAATAACTTGAGATTACATGTATTATAGTTAATTTATAGTTTTAGGGACTGTATATTTACACAAATGTAATATAGAATATTTTTAAAAATGAAGTTGTTAAATAAGGCAGTCAGGAGGAGATTTTTATTTCTAAAATAAACTTCAGGTTCATGAGAAAAAATATCTACATGTAGGTTTATTTTATTATCAAATCTAAAATTAAATACTCAAAATTTGCATTTGGCAACTCTCAAATAAAAATTTAACAATTGATTTTATGACATGAAATAAAATTATGCCACCATTCTTCCGTAACATAAGCAATGAAAAAAATTTTACGGGAATTTACAGATGAATTAGTTTTTAATCTATAAATATGTTATTAAGGTCAAGATCTAGTAAATAACTTTAGACTAATTTTTTGGTGCTAGATTCATTATGACGTCATAATCAATTTCATTTTTCTTTTCCCGTACTTTATGGCTTTAGCAGAATTATGTACAAAATAGGGTATTTTCATGTCAATCAATTTGAAATCATATGAAAAGTAAAGCGGATACCTATATTAAATTTGATATTGATTTATAGAAGAGGCCACGGACATACTAATTACCATTTTCTGAGAGAATGTAGGCAATCTGGATACATTTCCGTTGCCGAATACGAAAAAAACTCCCATATTCATGACTGATTTTCTTAATTTTTCATTGGAAATGACAGTTTAAAAAATGGTTTTTCATCTTTTTTACTGACAAATTATGCCCCGAAACACCTTATTTGACCAAGCTAAAGTTGTAAAGCATCAATAAAGGAATTTATTTCTCAAGTTTGATAAATCTGTAGGCACCTTTCATTTACTAGATCTTGACCTTAAAAGAGTAAATTTAAAAATAAATACTAGTAGATAAACAGTTGAAAATACCAGTAATTGTGATTTATTTCTTTTTTGTTTTGCTTTTGTTTACCAGCTGGCCGATAATGTGTATGAATAAAATGGTATAAACACCTGCAGTTTCAATCGCCTTTGGGCAGAAAATCAATCATGCATGTTATTTGGGCACGCGTACCAGTGTTACACGTCATTGAACATGCTGCTCAATTAACAATGACCCTAATTTCAATCTATGTAAAAATAGTAATGCAAAAAAAAGAGAAATGAAATGTGTATAAATTTCTTTCAAGATTAATTAATGTTGAACATAATCTTAGGATTTTATACTGGTCACTTATACAATTTACAAATCAAACAATAATTTTTAAATTAACATGTCAGTAAAGAATGATCAATACTTAAAAATATTACTTGGCAAAATAAGCAACGAATTTTTCAAAAGCTCTAATACTTTAAAAAAAAATGCCTTTAGAGTATCCCGATAGTAATGAAATCGGCCATGATCTATTATGATTAGATCTATTTAAAACTAAATCTGGTGAAATATAATTAATTCAATTTTAATTTTCTGTATAGAAAATAAATATAGGAGCCAGTATCAATCATAAAAAACCCCAAGATAATTGTGATTAAATATTCATGTTCAGTGTACCGTAATTCATTAATGTAGGTGTGGAAGCTTTCTTCCTTCAACAAATATTATTTCAAATTGTTTCAAATCTATGCGGGTACTGCTCCTACATGTAAACGACCTTCGCATTGTAAGGACACCTGGCATACTGCTCAAAAAAAAATTCAGCTTCCTTTTATAGTTCCATTGTTTATTGGAAATCTCATTTCTGAGTTAGCCCCGCCCATTTAAATTAATAAACCCCGCCCACTGGGACTGCTTTCTGGGACCGCTGGGACTGCTGGGACTGCTCTGGGACTGCTGTGTGACTGCTCTGGGACCGCTGTGGGACTGCTCTGGGACCGCTGCGGGACTGCTTCAGCAGTCCCAGAAAGCAGTCCCCGGGACTGCTCTGGGACTGCTTTGTGTCAGGTTGGGTCTGATCGGTACTGTAAAACACTTCAAGATCCCTACTTTGTACAGAGGTCGTATCTTTAATCACAGAATGTGAGTCATTAAGCAATACTTCAGTGCCTCATTGTATATTATAGAAGATAAGAGGTTTATATATCATATATATGTTATTGTTATGTGTGTCTTTTATTTTATCTTTGTTTCTTTGTTTTATATAGAACATTTGCACATCCTGCTTCAATTCTAAGGTAGGCAATGTTATAATATCAAAGCATTTTATTTATCATAGTAAGAAATACCTAAAGAATTATTTCAATTTATTTATATATTTTTTTATTGTATTCAAAACTATAAATGCTATCCAAGTTCTTTGTACTTCATTCCTGTAATATCTATATTGTTGATATAATTATAATTACTCTTCACGTGTTTTGACGTGTTTCTGTCTTTAACACAGCATATGTTAGGAACCATTGTGTGCGTTGTCTTTTGGGCAAATATAACTAGAAATAAAGACACAATTTACTGATAAAATTCTCTCTCTCTCTCTCTCTCTCTCTCTCTCTCTCTCTCTCTCTCTCTCTCTCTCTCTCTCTCTCTCTCTTGAAATTATGCGAACATCCATTCATTTTATCTTTTTAGCTCTCCCGAACCAAAACCTCAAATGAACGTTTCTGATCGAAAAGTGTCCAGCTTACGTCTGTCTTGTTAACTTTTCACATTTTTGATTTCTCAAGAACAACCCTGCCAATTTTAACCAAACGTGTCAAAAGCCTCCTTGTGTAAAGGGGGTTTAAGTCTGCGCTCTCTTCAAAGAGGATGTAATTAAGAATTTAAAAAGAAAACGTAAGTGCTAGAGAGGTTGAAGCTTATGTAAAAGCATCATTACTAACATTTGATTCAAATTTTAATCGTTACAGTTTAACTTACCTGGTATAAAATCTTCACCTTCGGTAAAAAAAAAAATCAATTTTTCTTTAAGAAAAAAAAAACCAACAGGAGCACTATAAGTAAAATGGAAAAACAAGCCTCATTTGGTTGGTCAGAATCAAATTTATTCGGATGATGATCAACACAGAAAATGTAGACTTTCAGTTAATTTTTATAGAAAGATAGAACATATTAGAAAGATAGAAATAGCATGACAATAATAATATGAAAAAAAAATTAAAAAAATATTTTCTCGAAAAAACATATAAAAGGTATACTAGGTTATAGGATAATTGCAAACATTACAAGTAAATGCAATTGATGATCGAGCTAGGGTAGAGCCAAGATCAAAATTTTAAACTGGTAAAAATAAAGTTATATCAAAAAGTATTTTCTAATGAAATATTTTGTCAAACCTTTCTTTGAAATGCATACATGATAGTACGATTTTTTTTTTATCATTGGACTTTCAGTAAGGCATGGCATTACTTGACGCTACTTAATCAACGTCAATAAAACAGTGCCCTTGATTCTCACTGGTTAAGAAATTATTAGCAACATTACCAATTTAAGATTGTTGTTGACAACAATTTAATGACTAACGTGAGTCCCATCTTTGTCGTATGAAATGTTGTCATTGGTTTCATATTACACTCCCTGACATTTGCCCGAATTTCCTTCTTATGTATTTCTAATTCAAAAGTGGATGAAAAGCTGTGTACAGAATGTTTCCACTTAAGCATAGTGTCGTAGCCCCTTTTTTGGACCCCTCAAACTTTATCTAATTTACTCAAATCTTAATAATTTTTCACCTAACCGATATTTTGTTATCAGTTTGGTATATTACTTGAAAAAAATTTTCATTGAAAACGGCGCTTTAGTTTTATTTAAGGTAATTAAAAAAGCCCTCTAGTGGATGTTAATTCCGGAATGTTGCGCTTGTCCGAGTTGGGTATTAATTGTGTCACATTAATATTAGGAGTAGGCGGGGTATTTTATCGATCGATTGAAAAACATGTATAACTAGCCAGTTAAATGACTACACAATATACAGAAAAGTAAATACAAATAACTTCTTAAGCTTTACGCCAGGTTTTTTTTTTTGGGGGGGGGGGGGGGGGGGGGGGGGGTTTGGGGGAGCTGGCGCGGGAATGTATTCCTTCCCCATATCCAGGTTTTCCCTCAATTTTAGTCGTTTCTAGGTGAAAATTTAACACTTAAGATCGCTGACAATTAAAGGAAGCCTACAAGTTTGTAAATAAAAACGAAATAAAATACCATTGAAGAAAAAACTTCTTTTGTATTTTCAAAAAAAAATTAGTGCCGTATCGAATTTATTAAATATCTCAAGCATTTCAGGGTTAAACCATACTCTGTGTGCATATATCTTTTTGCAGTAAAAACACTTTGAGGAATGATGGTATTGCAACGATTGGGACTAAATCTCTTTGAAATTCTTTGACCCTCCAAACATGCCACCTAAATCCAAGGACTACAATAAATAAAATATCATTACATTTTGTCTAATTACCCTAAAAAAAAATACTAAGCCGAAAAAGAATTCGATGTTGATTAATTGAAAATGTACATGTAACGGTATAAGTTGGTGGCTTTTCGATGCAATTGTTTTCAATCGGAGCTACAGCCACGTGATTTATTGATTTTTTTTTGTATTCACCAAGTCACCTGAGTCTACAAATCACGTGATATATTGGAATACTAAACAGGTTACAATGAGGTCAATGAAATGTAAATACCCGTAAATAGCGAAGAAAACGGTCGGCGTTTTGTACCCCTAGCGCAGGCTTGCCCAAAATTTTCTATAAATATGTTGTATTTCCAACAGTTCTACACCTTCTGATCTTTTAAGAAATTTGGGCAAGAGTGCGCTCACCATGTATTCCAGCTTTAAAGATCGGAATAACTTTGAATAACAATGGAAATTCATGAATTGCAGTGACCCCTCTTACAAAACACAGCCTCGTTCTTTATTTTTACTTACTTTTACTTTCTGTAATTTTGCAAAGTTAACTTCGTAATATTTTAGAGTTATTAAGATGTTTACCTTTGAAGGTATTCTATAAAGTGTTTGTGGCATTAGATCCCCTCTTGATAGATGCTAAGTTAAGTAACTGGACATGGGATAGTTTATGTAGTTTCTCTCCTCTTTATCTCTCTCTCTCATTTCTAAACCGCCACCCCTTAATCCTAAAAGGCGTTACTACGAAGGAGTATTCATTGCTTCTATGTAACCTACATAAAAGTTTAAAAACTACTTTGAAATATATACTCTGACTCATTTTTATGGTTACTAAATAGACAAATGCAGGGAAAAAAATTCAACACTCCACAATTTCGTGTTTCATATTCCCTACTTGTACAGAGTATGAAATGATACGAAAAACTTCGAACAGACACCATGCTACGGAAGCCCATGAAGGACCTATAAAATAATATTTTTGAATTCGATATAACGATTTGTCGAATTTGTAAAACGAATTTGATTCGTTTAAACTATTTCTCTAATTTTTTGTCATAACGATTTTAATCTGTTATCACAAATTTGTTGAAACCGTTATTATAACAAATTCTAGAAATTCTCAAAATGTTTATGAATCTCTAAAACATGAAAAACGACATTGCAAATTATTGTTTTACTTTTAAAATTAATTAAAAGTAAGCTACAGAGATAAACACTGTTAAACAAAACCCCGAAAATCATGTGACGTGCATGTACATTCGCCGACTAAACATTTATGTACGCTTTGAAAAATATTTATTTAATTGTAAAAAATATTTCTTTTTAATTATTTGAAAATTAAAAAAAATATCTTACCACAATTAGCAGCAAACAAGAATGATCTTCAGAAAAATATAGTAAAACATCTTAGTACGGTTTATCACAATAAGTCACGCTATTTGACGAGAACATAATATTGTACGACTTACTATATTGCTTATTTACAAGCCATAGTTAGTTCGTTCTACATTCAATTTTGTAAACTGCGCTTCATTCCTTTTATCTGGATTAAAAAATAAAATATAAATGAAATACTTGTTTCACAGATAACATTCCGATAAAAACTTACAAAACGAAATTTACACGTTTCTAAACTCACGTTCACGTACGATTAAAATCGCAAACGATTGCGTCTGTTACACGCACGATCTCGCACGTTACACGAACGATCACGCACGATGCACGAACGATTCTACACGATTGGTTTGTCAACAATAAC
This sequence comes from Saccostrea cuccullata, assembly GCF_032062105.1. Taxonomy (NCBI): domain Eukaryota; kingdom Metazoa; phylum Mollusca; class Bivalvia; order Ostreida; family Ostreidae; genus Saccostrea; species Saccostrea cuccullata. The sequence goes on along the minus strand of NW_026926895.1, from coordinate 1,735 downwards.
GTTCCAGCCACTGTAACAGGTTAAAATCAAAACAACAATCTCTTAAATTTGTTATCACAAATTAAATTCGTTTAAACAAATTCTACAATTTCTTATAACAAATTAAATTCGTTTATACAAATTCAACAATCAGGCCTAAATATGAATCGATATTACGAATTGTCGAATTCGTTTCAACGAATTTAATTTATTATTAATAAATTAACGAATCCGTTGAAACGAATTCAATTTGTTATGACAAATTTCAGAATTTGTTGAAACGAGTTTAATACGTATTAACAAATTTTTGAATTCGTCATAACGAATTCAACAAATTTGTTATAACATATTAAATTCATTATAATGAATTCAAAGAAAATGATATAAAGAGTTAAATTCGTTATTTCAAATTTGGCAATTCGTTAAATCAAATTCAAAAATATTTTTGACAGGTCCTAAATGGGCTTCCGCGCTATGGAATTCTACTCGTTTGAGGTGTTACGAATATAGATGAGCTAGCACCCAATAAGAATCTAGAGCATCTTTTGAAAGACGCTTATTATATTAAGCCAGACTGTCACACCCTACTTAAATTCCAAGTATAAAAGAGAAATTTCTTATAGAATTTAGATTCATAAATCATAATACCAAGCCTCTAGTACATGTACATGTACTAAGTTGGCACAGATACAGAGATGTTTTTAAGTGATAATGACCAGGTTAGAGATCTTCTTTAAGAGTTTCAGGTAAGAGTTTTTGTGCATATTATATATACTCTCTTTATACAATGGTTCATTTCATAACTTTAACTTTTGTTATAAAAGGCTTTCTTAGGTGAGCTAGGGGTCGTTTTATATTATTTAGATGGATTGGAATAAAACATTGATTCCTTTATGACCTTTGAGACTCGAAATTTATCAAAATATGCATGATTATAAAATTCATGGAAGTTACAAAAAAAATGTCATGCACAATTCCTCCAAAATTAGAATAGTAATACCAAGCAAGGTGTTAAAGGTGATCCTTCTGATCTATGGACATTTTTTAGAATGATGTACTGGTTGTTGTACACTTAAATAAAAGATATATTTTTTAAAACAGGCTATCTATGAAGGAAGATGTGGGCATTTGCTTTGTCAGAAATGTGTTCAAGATTTAAATGAGAAGCAAACGCCAGCTGAATGTAGTGTACGAAAGTGTTCGGAAATGCACAGACGCAAGACTTAATTGACTTACCGGTGAGATATTACATACATGTACGTATACGAGGGTTGTCCGGTAAATTCGTGGACAATGCAGTTTTTTTTTTTCGAAAACAATTGGAGCACTAAGCCGAAATTTCTAGCAATTATATATATATCATATTTGACATACATCATAATTTTTTTGATGAAATAAAGACAAAAAGGAAGATTTTATCATGCTTGAATGTGTACGGGAAACGGTGCACGACCAAGAAACGATGTTTAATTCAAAAAAAAGGAGTATTTATTCGGAAAAAAAAATTAAAGAATGATTCTTCTCACAAAAACTATGTTTTTAAAAATTGATGAAATTTTCACAGAATCAAGAGGACAATATAGCACTAAGTGATGGTATCAGTAAGACTAATTTTGACCGTCAAGGTCATTATCTTTTACCTCGACATTAAGAATGAAAAAAAAACTCAGGTGACCTATTGCTATCCGTTTTTGTCCGTCGTCGTGCATCGTGCGACGTCCGTCTTCCGTCGTGCGTTAACATTTGAACAATTTCA
>NW_026926894.1:0-29503 GCF_032062105.1 Saccostrea cuccullata | reverse complement strand
CCCCCCGGGGGGTCATAATTTAAACAAATTTAATTACACTACCTGAACATGCTTCCACAAAAATATATAATTTATGGCTTTGTCATTCTTGAAAGAAGTTTTTTAAAGAATTTTCCTATATATTTCTATGTAAAACTTTGGTCGGCCATTTTGGCCCCGCCCTACCCCCGGGGGTCATGATTTGAACAAACTTGAATCTACACTACCTGAGCATGTTTTCATTTGAATATGATGAATTATGGCTTTGTCATTCTTGAGAAGAAGATTTTAAAAGAATTTTCCTATATATTTCTATGTAAAACTTTGGTCGGCCATTTTGGCCCCGCCCTACCCCGGGGGATCATGATTTGAACAAACTTGAATCTACACTATCTGAACATGCTTTCATACAAATATGATGAATTATGGCTTTGTCATTCTTGAGAAGAAGATTTTTAAAGAATTTTCCTGTACATTTCTATGTAAAACTTTGGTCGGCCATTTTGGCCCCGCCCTACCCCCGGGGGTCATGAATTGAACAAACTTGAATCTACACTACCTGAGCATGCTTCCATATAAATATGATGAATTATGGCTTTGTCATTCTTGAGAAGAAGATTTTTAATGAATTTTCCTATATATTTCTATGTAAAACTTTGGTCGGCCATTTTGGCCCCAGGCGTAATGATTTGAACACACTTGAATCTACACTACCTGAGGATGTTTCCCCATAAGTTTCATCTTTCCTGGCATTGTGGTTCTTGAGAAGAAGATTATTAAAATATGCCACCAAATTTTCATTAATTCCCAATTATCTCCCCTTGAATGAGGGCGTGGCCCTTCATTTGAACAAACTTGAATCCCCTTCACCCAAGGATACTTTGTGGCAAGTTTGGTTGAAATTGGCCCAGCGGTTCTTGAGAAGAAGTCGAAAATGTGAAAAGTTTACAGACAGACGGACAGACAGAGGGACGGACAGACAGAAGGACGCCGGACAAAATGTGATCCGAAAACCTCACTTGACCCTTCAGCTCAGGTGAGCTAAAAAGTTTGATCCAGATAGGGCATATAGTTACTTGGGTATGCACTTGTTCCAAAGAAAATAATTGAATCTCAAATGGAAATGTAGGTCAGATCCAGCATACAAAGCAAGCCAAGTAGTGTGCATACCTAGATGTATCACCCATGCCAGTCTGGTCAAGAATGGGCTTCAAGTTACATGGGAATGGATCTGCTCATTCAACTTTAACTGGGATGCAGACACCAATGCTGGAACTATACCACAAGCTCATCCTGACTTTATTGGGGTTGAAATGAAAAATATTTACTTACTGTAGTCAGGCTGTGTGGAGTGGGGATAAGGGTGTGGCTTCTCTACAGCCATCATTTTGTTGCTATACTGATAGGACTGTGAGGGTGTGGGGGAGAGGGGCTACGTCCTCTTTTCATGCTCACTGGCTATAAAATGATAGAAATAAAAGTTTATCTTAATAATCTGATAATATTATCAAATGGTACTGAAAATTTAAATTTTGTTCCTTAAAAAATATTACATGTAGTTCAATAGCAACGTTAATTGTTGGCCACATAAAAATTAAATTATTACTTTTAACTTAAAAAAAGAAGTGTGTGATGTGATCAATTTAATGAAGTACAACATTCTTTGCATGCAAAACTTTTTTCCTTTGAAGTAAAGTGTTATTTAATACAAGCGTACCTGAACCATGCTGGTTGGCTGGGCGGTCTGTATAACATAGGACGACCAGACATGGCATGAGGCAGACCTAGGACTGTACTGTGCTGCATAATCTGCAACTCACTGCATAAATCAAATGGAACACACTGTATACATCTAATCAATCTGCCAGGGGTTTTCCTACCATTTTTCAACAGGGTCCGGGGTCCGTAGAATTGGGAAAATTGACGCGAAATGCGTTCAAATTGGGAAAATTTTAAAAAGGACCAATTTTGTTATTTTCCTATATAAATGAAAATGATGGGACCAAAAGTGTCTTGTTTTACAACAGAGTGAACAACTGTAGACAGATATAAAGAGCTGCACATTATTCAGCTGTTATTGGATAATAAGAAAAAAATGCAGAAAATAGTTTTATTGCTATATACACGTGTATTCATGTAAAAAAAAATGTTTAAACGGGTATTATAATTTTAATTGGAAAATGAAAAATTTAAGAAAATATAGTATTTTTAAGTTTTATTGATCATGGGTGAAATAAGGAAAAAAAATTAAGAATTTTTTTTAGTTTTTATATAAATTATTCCATTCACAACTGAGAATAATATAATTTTTTCTTGTTGAATAATAAAAAAAAAATGCAGGAAAACATTGTTTTGTTGTACTTTGCATTCATGATTGGAGTAAAAAATAACTTTAAAAATACTTTGAAATAATCTTTATGAAGTTAATTGTTATCTATATTGATTTTAGTGTGTAGTAACACTAATTATACCAAAGATTATATTAATGAGAAGGAAGATAGAAAAGTAGGATGACAGATTTTGTGCGTTTAGGCAAATTAGTCAAACCCTTCCTATTTTTAGATAATGCAAGGAAGTCCACAGTAACTTTGGAATAAGCTCAATACAACTTTCATGATAACTTTGTACAATCTTTAAATGATCAGTATAGGATTTATGTGACTTAAATGAAACATGTGATTTAATAACTAGTCATTTAATATCGTAGGTGATTTACCAAATGTGTTGCATCACTTATATTTATAGCTCGAGGATCCGATCGTATGTTGACACCTTTTGAGATTTTCAGATGTCTTGCAGGGAAACAAATATTTTACTTCTTTCTGAACTCTCTTTAATTTTTTTAAGGATACAAAATTGGGAAAAAAAGATTCAGAATTGGGAAAATATGGCTGATTTTTTGATTGGGAATGGGTCCGGTAAAAGGACCCAAAAATAAGCCAGGAAAACCCCTGATCTGCCCATCAAAAGAATCAAAATGTCAAGAACTTTTTTTCCCCTTTATGAAATCCTGGGAAAAAAGTCCTGATGCATTGATTCTCTACGCATTAATTTCTTCCCCCCCCCTTCCTCATCAATTTGGACTCAACTTAACAGTCTGAATGTCTAGTTTTCCCTTTAATATCTATAAAAAAATACCTACAGTATAATTCTTAATGAAAATCTTGGCTGTAATTAACACTCAATGATTTATATTCTACCTTTGTTCTTTCAATTCACTTGTTTAAAAAATGTATGCTGTAAACCCCTAAAAGCATTCTTTATTTTCTACCTTTGTTCTTTCAACTGAGCTTTTTTACGACTCTCATCTTCTTGGTGCAAAACTTTCTTCAGCTGTGAGAACAGTTCATGCTTCTCTGTCTTAAGTTCTTCCATCTTTTTGTCAAGTTGGGCAATCTTACATAAAAAGAAAAATAAAAAAATTCTTTCTGAAGATTGTTTTATGAAAAGTTTGTTCAGTTACATAGTTGAACTTTAATTGCAGAAAAAACATTATTACATTGATTTCGGTTAAACATTAAATACCAATGGATTAAAAAAAAAACAAAGTTATACCTGTTCTTTTGTTTGTTCCAAAGTTAAACTGTCCTCTTGTTCTTTTTTCTTCCTCATCTCTTCTTCTTTCTTCAATCTTTCCATCATTATTGCATCTTGCTCTTGTGCTATTTGTGAAAATAATTATTGACAAGTTTGGCTTTCCAGAAAGCCTGAAATGTCATCTCTTTGGCTTCATTAATGTCACAGAATAAACAGTAAAGTGTAATTTTTTCTCAACTATTACAGATTTTTCTATTCTTCTGGGGAAGGGGAGTGGCAGCTTACCTGAACAATTTTAGATTAGGAAAAAGGACAGTGATCAAAATCTTATGCTGTGGATGAGAAGGGAATATTTTGATTTTTTTTTTTTTTTAGAAAAACAAATTCATTTTGTTAAGTACATGACTATATACTCGAACAGAAAGTGTGGATAAGGGAGGGGCTGGCATTGAACAATTACAGCAGTAAAAAGTTAAAAGGGCTGGTACACAGATTTGTAGATCTGATTTTCTAAAATTGTTTAAATAATATCACGATTTATATGTTGCTATAGCATTTTACACTGCAAGAAATATACTAAAATAATGTTTCAAAGTCTCTTTTATCTGTAAATTATCAAAACTACAAACTTTGAGACAAGTTTCATTGACATATATCCTAGCACTTTCACAAAGTAAGCTTAATCCATGATAGAGATAACTCTTTATGACAAAAGTGCCCATTATCCCTTTATAAATTTGTCAAATGGAAGAGTTTTTTGTGCAATTTTGCCCAGTAAGCCATGCTATAATTGAATTTTACATCGCATTTCCATTTCCTCTTAATAATCTTAAGATTATTTTTAATGTAAAAAAAAAATGTTTATGTCCCACTACGCAGTATTTGTAAAATTTGTATTAAAAAAAATCACAAGAATTACTCGGGTAAAATCTTAGCCTTCCTTTTGACGTTACATATTGCATGTATTTCGCAGCTTCTTACTCTATGTACTCTGACAGCGGACAGAAGCGCTAACTTAATCAACTCCAAACCTATCCAAAGATTTCATGTTAACTAAATTCCCATTCCTTAAAGTGATATGGTCGTCAAACCCCTTTGGTTCTAAAGGGGGAGATGAACTAAACTTACATCAAAAAGTTAACTTAAAAAAGTCGACTTTTAACAGCACTGGTGGATTTAGAGGGTGCCCAGACTCACAGTTTTTTGGTCCAAAATATACATAATATTTAATTAAATCATTTTTTGTGTGGCTTTGGGCCCCTACCCAACGTTAACATGCTTTTAAGCATAAGTAAGTAATAACATTTAAATGCTATCAGCTAAAATCAAGCATTTACAAATTATCAGAGAAAAGTTCTCATTTGCCAACCCCGAACTTACGGCTATTTTCGGATTATAGAGTATTGTGCCATTAGTGGCCGTCCAAATTCACATGCAGTGCGTATATTTTTTTGTGTTTTAGTAAACTTTATGTGCATACTAAACATATACTATTATGTATTATAATTTGGTCTTCATTTCAATAATATAGGAGGGGTGAATTAAAGATGTTTTTGACATTTATGCAATTAAAACTGCATAAAGAAAATGATTGCAAGTTCTTTAATCATGATAAATCCTTAAAAAGAATAGATATTATGCAAGAAAATACTCATAATCATTCTTTGTGATCTTTCACTCAATGTCTGTAGTTTTTTTATAGACATTAATGTATCCGCTTATAACTTGTGCTTTTAATTTCTCAATGCATTTGATTTTATAATCAGACTTGTATTGATTTATTTTTTTTAAAAAATGACACAGCGTTATAGAATGACTAATGTACCAAAAAATTGAAGTTTTCACCATCAATTTCTATTAGTCAGTAATGCGATTACTTATGTGAATGTTTTTATTTGATGTTGCTTTTCTGTGAATTCTTGGATCCACGCTTCGGCTGCAGAGGATCTTTACACACGCGCTGACCTAGTTAGAATATTCTATCGAGTTCTGGCCATCATTTAGGTAATAGCCAAGAAGACTTTACATATAAGAACATACAGTGTATATTTTGGAAAACCCCATTATTCAGGCGATTGTGTGTGTTGGTCTCTGTATGATATGATTTCTTTGCAGCTTGTTTTCTTTATCAATAATAAGACAGATCACTCATTGTTTACATCTCTATATTTAGAAAATGCATCATCGCGTCAAACTGAGCAGTCGGTGATCTTCGGGTGGCCTCGCACTTTTTGAATGTAGCGTAGTATCGCTGCTTACACTGGGACTTCACATCAGGAAATCCAACTTAATGTGTCATCTCTCGTGAGAGATGACAATAAGCATCGTACTTCTTTTCTAAATTTTTCTTGGCTTTCAAATAAGCCTAAACCGAAAGTAGATCACACACTTCTTAGCTAGTTCTTCTAAAAGAAAACCAGTTTATAGGCTACTTGGAACTCCTTGTGTAGATTCTCACTTGAGATATTGTAAAACATCGAGGATTCCCGAAGAATTAATGGAGGCTTACACTAGGACTTCACTTCCGGCATACAATCTTAATGTGTCATCTCCCGAGGGAGATGACAAAAAGTTTGTGAAATGTGAAACTAGAAACATTCATCTTATCTTATAATAAGCATTAAAATATATTTGTTTTGTGTCTTAAATATAAATTGAATCATTCTTTCTTCTGTTCACACATATTATAAAATATAGACATCTTTATATGTAATGATAATTTTCATTTAAACAATCAACATCTCTTTCACTTAATTATTTTCCAAAAAAAATTAATCACCCTGTTTTTTCCTTTCTCTTTCCTTCATTATATGCCTTTTCAAGGCCTGGTACATTGTCTTTGTCATCTTTGGTCGGTCAATGAGTGCCCCTGGCATGATTGCTTGTATAGCTTTTAAGTCCTTTAAAGAAAACAGAATATTGGTTTTAGAAAAATTGATGGTTAATTTTTCTGAAATATCTTAAATTCAACATACAATTAATTCACTCCTTATGATATGTCCTGAAAATAGTAACATATTAAATTAATGACTTTGATTCAAAAATGAATAAAAAGATAAGATAAAGTTTTTGATTATTCAGTCATTGAAATTAAAGAAGGAAAATAATAAACTTCAAAACACAATGATGAGGAAATTCGAAATCAAACATTCTTTGATTTAATTTTATCGGAAATAACTATAAAATGTTTCATTCTCTGGTTCTTATTGGTAATTTACTTAAAAATTAACAAAACAGTTTGCCATAAGTCATTTTTGATCAGTGTCAGTGCAAATTTCTCTCAATATTTACCTTCCCGAATTAGAAAATTACTTTGGAACTCTTCTGTAAAAGAAATCAAATTTCATAAGTCAACATGGCGGAAAAACGAAAATCATAACAAACGATACCAACATTTTCCCTTGTGTTTGTAATGTTTAAACAATTCCAGTATTGTTCTCTGTGTCGTTTCAGCCATAAAAAGAAGAGGAAACATATTTATTCTATCAGACATCAAAATGTAGTTAATAATATACTGGAGAAGTTTATGAAAAAGGTACCAAATGCTTGTGATTCATGGCGGACAACTCTTTCATGTTCTTTTTAGATTACCTTAGTTTTTCTGGTCATGTTTTTTTTTTTAATCCCTTCATTTGCTTTGTCTTTATTGTCTTTTGTCATTGTATTTTTGTCATTACTTAGTCCACCTCTTCTAACCACACAAGGCTAACATGTCTTTAAAAAAAATTTTATTGAAAGATCTAAATGCTTTTTTTTAAATTCTAGTCCCATCCAAATGTAAATTTTGATTGACACTCACTTAAAAACCTCTTAGATTTCATAAAATTTAGTGATATTACATGTATAACATGATTAACCTAACACAAGACACAGCGACAGACAGCCAAGGGAGTAGCTGCAGATCTGTAGCTCACTGGTCTGAAAAAATAGGGATGGACAGCCAGAGAACTTCAGCGCCACCCACAGCAAAAACCTGTATATTTATTGGGCACAAAAAGTTGCGCTCTGTTTTGGATAAATTTCTCCAAATTCTTACCTAAGTCAATAAAAAGTGTAGATATCAATAATTTCCTTACCCAGGGCTCCCACTGGACCGAAAATATTTTTCGCCACTTATCGCGACAAAAGGAAAGGCATTATTACATCTGATTTCTCGACAATGCAATGCACTTTATGTTATTCCTTTTTTTTATTATGTTAATCACAGAAATTGTTTTAAAATTGTTATGGTTAAAGCTTATTGTAGTGTCCATTTAAAAAAAATAAATAAAGTTGGAATTATACAATTAATTTGAGATATTGAATTGATATCAGCCATCTCTTGACAGAAAATGTCCTCTTGTTTATAATTTTTTTGTTTGCCTGGGAAGGGGGAGGGTGGGCTACAGAAGTAGTAAAAATATATGATATTCTTTAAAAATGTAAATTTTCATCATTTCATTAATTAATTGGGAAAAGAAATAATTAAAAAGTAATGAGAATTAGATTTAAAACTTTATTTTAACAACTTGGACTCTAGACTCCAGGGTATAATATGCAAGCTCGTGTAATTGTAAATAATTCAGTGTAGTTTACTAAGATAATTCTGTTTCCAAACCAATTTCTTTTTCACTATTTGTCAGTTTATGGTATAATGTACACATTTTTCAATTTTTATTAGGTAAAATTTGAAGCTATTGTTTACAATTTTCGTCATGTTTCCCTACTTTCGGTTTTAAAAAAAACGATCTCCATAGATCCAGATTTTGTTGATAAATGTTTTTTTATTTACTAACTTCATCTCCTTATAACACTTTATCCCCCCTTGTTTAATCCAAGTTATATTATTTCAAGCAATTTTGTAACCCTTTATTGCTCCAGGCTAGTTACCTAGTCAGCTGTGTTCGTTCAAGCGAGACGTGATTTCCTACATGTAGGTTTCAATTTTCACACCTCTGCTGAATTAAATAAACAATGGGAGTTATCTGTATACATTGAATAAACAAAGGAGCTAACCAGGACTACACAATTTTTGTACATGGTACATCTAAAAAAAAAATCATTTTCGCCACTTATGAATTTCTTTTCGCCACTTTTGAAAAAAAAATCGCAATTGGCGACAATGGCGAATCACAGCTCGAGCCCTGCCTTACCCCTCTATGAATTAAGTACATGTACTCTTGTAGTTGACATCTGCACTAATACGCAAGTTTCGAGATTATCTTTCTTGGTGCGCTCTGTCGTTGAGAAGGGGAGTTTCGTTGCCGCGTAAACAAACAGGTGGGACAGATATTTGATACTGTGTATGTTGGATACATTGCATCATCGACATACCGGTTTATCATAACTACAAGATTGTCAAGATGCGCTCTACAACTAGAGTATAACCGAATTAAAGTAAAGGCATCATTTTATATGCAAAAAATCGAAACAAAGAAGAAAATGTCAGTGGATGTGAGACTTTTCGGACGAGGGAAGAGGACCTCTAATAAATACGGTACACATGCATCTGATCATTGCATGTTGGGAATCTAAATGACATATTGATTCTTTTCCTTATTATATAACTTAAAAAACACTAAGTTGTAAGAAAATGTTAGTACAATCAAGAAAATCGGTTTCTATTTATAAAGACTACGATGTTTCTTTCGTATTCAAGTACTCGAAAATTGATAGCAGATTTGTAAATATGCATAGCTGAGCTTGATAAAATCATCAAATGCATCACTGCTTATTCAAACAGCGCACTTGTTTGTGTTTAATAAACATATATTTTTTCAAATGGGTGGCAATGTACCTTTCTGGTCTATGAATAATCTTTTTGGATAGCTACAGTTCTGCAGCTACCAAGGGAAGTGATTTTAACAGGAGAGAAGAAAAAGTTAAACATACCGCACAGGGATTTAAATAAAGATAAATTCATTTGAATTTATTTGGGATATATTGTGGTTCCAGACTTTACTCCTGAAAAAAAATAATTTGGAGCAATTTCCACAGTCGGAATGATTGCCAGTACATGTAGTTACTTTTGGAGCTTGCAGTGCTAGCTATAATTGCTTTAATTAAGGGAATATAAAGTTATTAAAATGGTGGACCATTTCTTTATCTCAAAAAGGAGATTTATATATTTGAGGATCATGGAGTATTACTTCGGTAGAATGCAATTATTTGTAGGAAAAACCTTCAAGCTTTTAATTTCAATTTGCTTCTTAAAACTGCATGAATCATTTGATAATATGTTAAATACAATTAGATGAGTAGTAAGAATGGTAGAACTATCTCCCTGGCTTGTCACCACCAGGACTGTAGGATGAAATCTTGTTCTAGAGAAGGTTCTGTCTACAATTTAAGTACTTAGGCTTGGGAACAATATATATATATATATTTAGATAACGTAGATTAAGATGTCTTTAGGAGGTTGTAACAATATTACACTTACTTATTTCAATTTAATTATTATTTGTGTATTAATCCTTTTATAGATAACTGAAGCCAGGTCCTCCTTAGAATCTCCACAAATTGAAAGTGCACATTATGAAAGAGGAGCCAAGTTTTGGTGCCATTTTTGTGTGGAGGAGTATATTAAACACATGGAGCTTGACACATGTACTGTTAAATATGGTGGTCTCATCGAACATATAGCAAGGTATAACCAAAAAAAAAAAATTGTGAAAGAAATGAAATTTGACCTGACTGATTTATTGTGTACATTTTTAGTGTTCCTTAAGTTTTAGAATACTGATAGTCATTATTCAGCATCAACAAAGGTCTTTTGGTATTGTGATTTGGTAGAACGTCACTTCAGTTTTTTTGTTTTTTTCACAAGTCAATTTTTCTGCTTGTACATGTACTTCACACCTTCTAGAAGCTACTTTTTGATCTGACAGAGTTTAATACAAGTATTGTATCTATTGTATGAAAAGATTAATACACAGTTTTATATGTATTTTACTAATTGCATCATTTGTTATTATAGTTTTGAACATAAGAGGAAAATGTACAATTTCTTCTATGAAAACAAAGTGGATGAGAGCAAAAGACACCCAGATCTATTCCACTTGTCAGAGGAGGACCTGAAGAAGTAAATAATTAAAACCAATTTTCATTGGATAAAATATTTAGATTTTTTTTTTCTTAATTTGTCTATTTGTTTTTGGACTTTGTAAAGTAATCTGATAAATGGAAAATTTTACATGTTGTCAGAATGAATAATATAAGAGAAAAACAATTATGCCCATTCAATCATTTGTTGTGGATATTTACCGGTACATTAAAGTTGTGAAGGAGTCTAGAAAGCTCTTTATAATCGCATTGGTGAATGAAAATTAAAAATATGAGTCTTTAATACAAAAATGAAATATTCTGCAGGTTTCAAGAGAAAGTTGCCATTTATGCAAAGAAACATGATGCCACAAGAAAGGAGAAAATAGAAAAGGTATTAGATTTTAAGTGTTTGCCATCATTATTTTTGTAATTCCACCACATTAATAATTTGATGCAAAAACTTTTTTCACATACATGTAAGAGGATAGATGGAAGATGTTAAATTTTCCAAAAATTTTTTTTCCAGTCAGCAATTAGGATTAAAATCATAGAGGCAGTTAGGAAACAAATGGTGCAGTCAGAGCAGTTCTCCATGGTGCAGGTGTGTGGGGCCTGAAACGTATCCATAAAATCAGGATTAATTCTGTGTCAGGGTCAATCAGGGTTAATTCTGTGTCAGGGTCAATTAAAGTCAATTCTGTGTGAGGGTTATAGTAATCTTTTATTGAGGCATTCCTATCAGTGATTAACATTTTCATGTATAGGGACAGAATTGACTTTGATGACTGGAGACAGTCAACTAAGCTTTAAGTAAAAATGCATAGTCTTCATGTATTTTATGTCATTTATTCATTTGAATAAGAATGGTAGCCTTTCTGTTTAACTGCATACTGATTTGAAAAGAGTTGCAATGCATTGCCATCTCCTATGGTTTTGAATATTGATCTATGGCCTATAAATGTTTCATTTGATGTAAAAAAAAAATTATCAGTTTTTAGGAAAGCTGTGATACAAAGGAAAAATTCTTTCTTAAATGTATACTTTAGGTCTAAAACTCTAGTGTCTAGTGTTAGTAAAAGCAACTTTGTAAACCAAAACTGACAACATTTTCTTATCTCTGTCCAGTTTTCCTAGCCAAGTATGGTAGCTAATTTCTCGTTTCTGATACTTTGATCTATTATATTTTCTGATGGGAATTCAAGCATTTCAAGATGTGTCATAAGGAGAAATGTAATGCATTTTTAGCAGAGCATCATAGGTAACAGAATGTCTCACTCACTCATAACAAAATCATGTATTAATCATTATAATTAGAGCTATGCACCAGGAACTCTTAATAATGTAATGTTATGGGTCAGAATAACCCTAAATGCCAGCAAAGATCAATCACACAGTTTAAACTTAACAATAATTTATTTACAGTAATATACAAATCATTAAGTACAAACTTAGCAAAAATCTAAAAATACATACATCAGAGTGTCCGTTGCTGCACACAATGTCCCAGTGAAATTATATCCCAGTAATACCTCAATGATGCTTATACGACAATGTATCCACAATTATTTATGCATCGAATTGACAGGGTATTTATACAGTATCATAAATCTAGAATATTCTAGAAATTGTAAATACATGATATTCCTGGAAAGTTCTGGACATGAATAAAGTTCAAGAATGTTCTAGAAAAAATGACCAAACATAATGACCACTCTGGAATGTTCAAGAAACTTAATGTTACTAATAATATACAAGATGAAACAATACAAATACAACACATCTCACAACACCTCCCCCCTTAAAAAGTTTGAATGTCAATGAAAACGTAGTATTAAAATAAAATTTATGTACATTAATACAAAATCTAATTTGTTCATGATACTCTGGACAAGGCATCTGCAATAATATTGTCTTTGCCTTTGATATGCTTAATTGTTATGTTGTATTCTTGTAACAACAAACTCCATCTAGTCAGTCTTTGATTCTTGTTTGACAATTTCATAAGGGCCATAAAATCTGGCCTGTAAGGGATGACCAGGAATAGGTAAAAATACAAGAACTTTATCACCTGGCTTAAACACCCTATTTCTGGCATCTTTGTCATACCACATTTTCATTTTCATCTGAGAACTCTTCAAATTTTCTTGTGCTAATTTACAAGCATTGTAAAGTTTTTCTTTGAAATCAGACACATAATCTAAAAGATTAAGATCACTAGTCTCAGTCAGCCACTTTTCCTTCAACAATTTCAAAGGACCTCTAACTGTATGACCAAACACCAATTCAAAAGGACTGAACCCAAGAGACTCCTGGACTGCTTCTCGTGCAGCAAATAGTACAAGATGAACCCCATCATCCCAGTCTTTCTCATACTGATAACAATAGGTCTTCAGCATTGTTTTTAAGGTCTGGTGAAAACGTTCTAGCGCCCCCTGGGACTCAGGATGATAAGCAGTTGATCTATATTGCCTTATACCCAACTCATGCATGACTTGCTGGAACAACCCCGACATAAAATTTGAGCCTTGATCCGACTGAATTGCCTTTGGTGCTCCTACAAAACTGAAAAACTTGGTTAGGGCCTTAACTATGCTCTTTGCCTTTATATTCCTAAGAGGTATGGCTTCAGGAAACCGAGTGGATGTACACATAATGGTAAGTAAATACTGGTTTCCAGATCTAGTCCTAGGCAAAGGTCCTACACAATCCACCAACACTCGACTAAACGGTTCTTCAAAAGCTGGAATGGGTTGGAGAGGAGCAGATGGTATCTTCTGATTTGGTTTACCTACCATCTGACAGACATGGCATGACTTGCAAAACTCAGAAACGTCCTTTCTTAGCTTAGGCCAATAAAAATGACTCAAAATCCTATTATAAGTCTTATTGACACCTAAATGACCTGCCATAGGTGTATCGTGAGCTAAACTCATGACATCTCGACGATAAGCAGCTGGGACCACTATCTGGTGAACAACACGCCACACTTCATCTGGAGAAGCGTCAGGTGGTCGCCATTTTCGCATAAGGATGCCATCTTTCATATAAAAGCATTCTCCAACTTTAGTAGCCTCTTCTGGTGGAAGTGCCCATTTACTAAGTTGAATGATATCTGGGTCTTTATGTTGTTCAGAGAGTAAACATTCTCGGCTGAGGATGTCCTTGCCTTGGCTAACTAGTGGATGCAACTTATCATTCTCACCACCAAATTTTGGTAAAAGTTCTTTCTTCTCTTGCTTCTTGATATTGTGTGGTTCCATGCTGGTTTGAGTGCCATCAAGGTCAGATAAGAAAGTGTCATTCAAATCAATATCAACAGAGGAATTCGTCTCGTCAAAGGCTTGAGCATGGTCTGCCTCCATTTCTCGTCTTCTGGCCATCGCTCTAGTAACAGCACAGGCTGGATAAATGTCATCATCTTCATCATCGCACATGACATCTGGAGTGATTTTCTCACAAACTATAGGATCTGGTACAACTTTTCCACCAGCTAAATCGTTGCCTAGCAACAAAGAAATGCCTGGAACGGGAAGAGTAGGTCGAACACCTACGATAACAGGTCCAGTAACTAAATCTGACTTCAAACTAATTCTATGCAGGGGAACATCAATGACGCCTAGCTCCACACCCTGTAATAAAACTGACCCACCAGTAGAAGTCTGCTCAGACAAAGGAAGCACGCCCTCTAACAATAACGTCTGTGTAGCACCAGTATCTCTCAAAATCTGGACAGGTTTTATTTCGCTAGAGTCACCGAGTGAAACAAATCCCTGAGACATAAAGGGCTTATAATCCTCCATAGAATCAATAGAACTGGACTGTGAACCCTGGACATCAGGAGTGTCAGAACAAATAGAAACTAAGGCTTCTCTATCACCTCTAACTGCCGCACAAGCATGTGGTTGAGTTTTATCAAAGTCTTTTTTTCTCTTAAGTTTAAAGCATTCACTGATCAGATGACCTTTTTTCTTACAATAACTACAAGTAGGAAGCGACCCTATTCCAGAAGATCCTTCAAAACGTCCTGGACCGGACTTAGAACCACCTTGGGATGGAGACTGGGAACTTGTGAAGGACTGAGACCCTGAACCACTCTTTTTATATGTGTCTGAATTGGTAGAATTGCTGCTAGTCTGAGATCTTGATACAAAATTCTTTTTATGAGATAGAGCATAAGTATCAGATATGAATGCTGCCTCTTCAAGAGTTTTCACATTCTTATCTTCTAAATGTGTTTTCAAATCTTGAGAAACACATTCCTTAAACTCTTCTACCAGGATGACTTGGCGCAAATTAGCAAAGGTTTTATCAAGTTTCTTAGATCTAAACCAGTGATCGAATAAATCTTCTTTCTCTCGTGAAAATTCAACAAATGTTTGATTATCAAACTTCCTATACTTTCTGAATTTTTGTCTATATGCTTCAGGTACTAATTCATATGCTTTTAATATTGCTGCTTTGACCTTCTCATAGTCTGAACTCTCAGCTACCCCTAGTGCAGAGTATACCTCAGCTGCTTTGCCAACCAGTACACTTTGTAACATTGTTGACCAAACGTGTTGTGGCCATTTAAGATTTTCTGCGACTTTCTCGAATTGGGGAAAATATTTGTCTACAGATTTTTCTTGAAATTTTGGAACTAATCTGATATTTTTTGCTGCGTCAAATTCATTCTTGACAAATGACGGTTCTGGTTGGTTTTGTAATTTTAATTTCTCTAATTCAAAGTTCATTTCACGCTCTCTTTCTCGCTCTTCTCTTTCTGCTGCTAATTTGTCTAATTCAAATTTTCGTTCACGCTCTCGTTCTTCTCTTTCTCTATCTCTTTCTCGCTCTTCTCTTTCAAATCGCATTTTCTCTAACTCTAATTGAAACTGATAGTCTGTCATTTTGTAAGAGCCTAACTCTGATCTATCTGTATATTCTGGAAGATCGTATTTTTCAAAGATGTTTTCTTCTACTAGTTTGTTTGCAACCTTAATTCTAATGTCTTGCTTTCTCTGAGAGGATTTAACATCTAACCCAAAATGCAAACCTAATGCGATCAAGTCATCCTTTTTTAACGTATCAAAAACCTGAACACTTGGCGAACTAAGAAAGTTTGTGACCGAAAATACCATGTTGATTTTTGCTGGCTTATAGTCAAATTTAACAATTTAATTAACAAAATTCTGACAATGAACTGCAAAAGTGCAAGAAATTCTTGATCCAGGACGAGCCCCCAATTCTGTTATGGGTCAGAATAACCCTAAATGCCAGCAAAGATCAATCACACAGTTTAAACTTAACAATAATTTATTTACAGTAATATACAAATCATTAAGTACAAACTTAGCAAAAATCTAAAAATACATACATCAGAGTGTCCGTTGCTGCACACAATGTCCCAGTGAAATTATATCCCAGTAATACCTCAATGATGCTTATACGACAATGTATCCACAATTATTTATGCATCGAATTGACAGGGTATTTATACAGTATCATAAATCTAGAATATTCTAGAAATTGTAAATACATGATATTCCTGGAAAGTTCTGGACATGAATAAAGTTCAAGAATGTTCTAGAAAAAATGACCAAACATAATGACCACTCTGGAATGTTCAAGAAACTTAATGTTACTAATAATATACAAGATGAAACAATACAAATACAACACATCTCACAACAGTAACCATATATGAAGTCATTTTATACTTTGCATGTATTCATGTAAACAAAAATTAAAAGCCTTGAATTGAAATGTTTTCATGTAAAAGTGGATGTGAGTCAAAGGTAGACATAGTAGAAGGGGGAGTTTTCAAGACCATTGTTTGAGAAAATTGTATTCTTAATATAGATTGAATATGGATTTAGAACAAAATTAATAAATAACTTACTTTTCCCACAGAGTTTTCAAGTACAATGTACACATTATTTGAAATAGACAACAATTTTTTTGTGTGTGAAATCCTATCTGTAGTCTATACCATTTTGATATTTTATCAAATTTTGTTTTTCTGGTAATTTTAATTTTGCAACAGAAATATGCTGAAATGAAAAGTATAAAACAGTATATCAAATTGAATTAGAAATTCACAATTTTAGAAATCACTTGTGCATAGCTCTGGTCTTAATGATTGTGAATTATAAATCATTTGAACATTTTAATTATAATCTGTTCCTGAACAAAACTACAGCCCCAGATTATTCAGAATTCAAATCCTGAAAGAAGAAATGTTTTGAATTACGTAACTCCTGGGACAGTTCTGGAGAACAAAGCCACCCTGCTAGCCAAAGGTGAAGGACTGACATTCATAGGAAGTCATGTGAGTAGATTCATGTACAGATATATACTTATGATCATCAGTTTAGAATATCCTTAAAATATAGATATGATATTACTCCTGTGAAAACAATGCAATTTAGAGTAAATATTTTTTATATATAATAATTTAGAGATGTCAAAATATTAATTTTCCTTAGTCAAACATTCGATTGCATTATTCGAACGATAGTCGACTATTCGGAGCATTTATTATATTTTATTTAACACAGTGTTTTTGAAAGCTTATTAATTAAAATAAATTGGAAAATTGAAATAAATTGGAAATGGGGAATTGTAAACACACACTATCCACACCTCCAATGAAAATTTTAAATACTGTTTCTTCAATTAATGATTGCCTAAGTTTTATATCAAAATGTCTTTTATGTAAGATTATTGTTTTAATAATTATCTAACTTTAAAACTTCACGATTATGCAAATGTTGTTTGTTCCTAAAAGTATTTGAAATTCCCAGAGTTTATAAATATGATTGACAGAAGTCAATTAAATAATTTTCATAGTCCAGTATAGCGTTGCGTAATTAGTTACTACGTACAATAACAAAAAAGTCAGTGATTGAGAAATAATTACCGAGGTATGTAACTACTGTATTTTCCATAATTTATGTACAATGCGGAAAATTATTGATATACTGTGACTGTGTTTTAGCTCTTATTCATCTTAGGACGTACACTATACATGCAGCTGTATAGTTTGAGGAAGGACCCTTTTTCAATTTTAAAATGAAAATTCCATTATCACTCCCTTTTCTTGCACTTATCTAATATTCCAACGTTGTTTCATTATTCGATCATCGGTCCATTCGACTGACAGTCGAATAGTTGACTATTCGTTGACATCCCTATAATAATTATATTGTTAAAAAATCATATTTTTGTGGGGTTAAATTTTCATTTGCGGAAAAAAAAAATTGGTTCAAGCAGATTAGATTTCATGGTGGAAATATGCATTTTTATGTATTCTAAATTTTATACTTTTCATGGAGGACCCAATTTTATTGATCTCTTTGCACCACAAAACAACAAAAATCAACTTTCCATAAAAAAATAGAGATTTTATGGTATTTTTAGAACATAAAAAGTATAAAAATAAAAAAAAAAAATAGTTCTAATAATTAAAAAAAATCAATATTAATAAGGTACTTTTTCAATCTATAATGAATTATGTGTATTGATAAAATACTGTAGAAATGATTGTTGTATTCAGGTTTACAACAGTAAAGAGGGCAACATCCACTCAGGTGCCCCTCCTCCCTGGCTGTTGTCTTCAAATGAGGAGTCTACTAGTAATGAGATAGGTCCTACTGAGGAGACCTTTAAGGCCCACTGTAAGTCAATGACTTTGTCATATTTCTAGATTTAAGGAGGCTCATTACACCCCAGTTTGTTTTTGATTTCATTACAACATCACTAATTATGTAGGTGTCAAATATTCAAATGGGGATGATGATATAAATATTTTTAAGTGCCTTTTTTAATAGTAATAGTAACTTACCAGTTTCAGGTCTCTGAACAGTTCAATTGCTTTTACTTACCCTCTGCATAAAACATTTTAGAAAAATTATGAAATAAGCTTGAGTTACCTTAATCATATAAAATGTGTACTGTAGCACAGTTTGATCTCTTAATATGGGTTTTAATATTTTTTAGTGGAGAGAGAAAAGAAGAAGAAACTCCCTGCTAACAGAGTTGGTGCTAATTTTGATCACCAACAGAATACAGATCAGTCCTGGCTTCCCTCCTTTGGGAGGGTGTGGAGTAAGGGAGGCAGGCAGCAGTCAAAGTAGGTCATTGTCCATAGGCTGACTAGTTGAAATATTGTATACAGGGTCATTTTTGATCCATTTTATTTTCACCCTTTCACACTTAGAAACAATTTTGCTCCATTTTAAATTTGCCCAGTTATAATTTTGCTTAAGAAATCATGCTGTGTATTAAATTCGCCCTGTTTTAAATTTGCCCACCTGTGGGTGGGGCGAAAGGGACAAAAATAAAATTGGAGCAAAAATTTCCCTGTTTACAATATTTCTATGTGCAGAAATGTGAAATATTTTTCAATTTGAAATTATTGAAACTTCAAGAAGCATTATTAAGACCGCGGAACATTAACTGGCAAAATTGGAAATATACAGCTTACGTCATTTCTATCCATTACAATCAAAACATTCAGTGATAGACAATGAAATGGGCGGGTACAATTCAACGCGGACGTGGGGAAAACATTGGATTGAAATTGCAGATCGAAATTCATTTTCAATCAACCTCAGCTACGCTAGAAGGCACATTATTACTGATTGACCCAGAAGACAAATAATTTCAATTTCGGTACAGTTTGAATTTTTTTGTCCAGTGTTTTAAATAAATTAATATTTAAGGGACAAATATTTCATTTCTCTTTGGTAAATATATGTATATCTTTGTGTTTTGGGATGGGGGTGTGAACGATTTTTTCAATGATATTGTCCAACAGTTTTCATTGAGAATAAGTATAAAATTCATGCACTGTAGTCTTATAATCCTAGAAATAATATATATTGTCATCTTAAGCCATGACCTGACTCGACAACCCCCCCCCCCCCCCACTTTTAGAATCAAATATCTCCTGAAAAATAATCTTTGTCTTCTATGTTCTTTCGCGTTCTTAAAATTATAAGCTAAAATTCATATTAATGTGAACTTCAAACAATATGTATTTGGTAGCTGAAATTAGATGATTTTTGGATCATACTTTCACTCTTTGCTTTGAAAACAGCTCAGGTGGATTGAAAATGAATTTCGATCTGCAGTTTCAATCCGATGTTTTCCCCACGTCCGTGTCGAATTGTACCCACCCATTTCATTGTCTGTCACTGAATATTTTGATTGTAACGGATAGAAATGACATAAGCTGTATATTTCCAATTTTGCCAGTTAATGTTCTGCAGTCTTAAAAGATTTTTTTTGCATTAGCAATGTAATTACTGTATTCTTTTAAAGAGATCTTTTATTCTAAACTTGGTTAGTTTTAAGGGTACAGTAATATACTATTATTTACATGAAGCAAACTGCATTGTGCACATTTCAAAATTGAAAAGTTTATTCAAGCAATGCATAGCAACATTACGGTTTGCCAAAAGGAACACAATCCTCGTGAATAATACAGCATTATGTATTAGGGAAATCTTTTTTGCTAATTGAACACAGATGATAAAATTTATTTTCAGAAAGTATTTCCAAAGACAACATTCTTCAAAAAAGATTCCACCTAGTTCAACATATCAGACAACTAGTTCAAGAGAAATGGGTTCTTCCAGTTTGACAAGTAATACTGCAAATGACCAGCACTTAGCAACAGACAATATTGTTAATTTTAATGGCGAAAATCCATTTCATTCTAACTCTCCAAATATTTCACAAGTTGCCCCGAATGTGGAAAATCCACAAAGTGACTTTTCAGGATTTCAACTGGACCAGAGTGGAGTTATGAGGCCAGGTGTCAATTTTTCATATGTTCCTGGAAATGTGAAACCCTATGTTAAAAAACAAAGGATTGAAAATTCACCATCACTCAGTTCAGGTGTTGGGTATGCTGAGCACCACGTATTTGAATCATTTCAACATCAGAGTCAGTTTGGTGTTGATAATGCAGTTGTGAATCATTCCTCCGTATCAAGAAATGTGAAACCATACATTAGAAAACGACGTGTGGAGGAAGCGGGGTCATCTAGTGCACAGATTGTAGGTTTGGTTCCTGTGATACCGACACCGATTTTGAATAATCAATTGAATCCGTCAACTTCAAAACTGAAGAAAAGTACAGGATGAATTTGATGTTAAGTTACTGTTTTAGAACTTATTTTCTGACTTATTGTAAGAAAATATCAAGTAATCAGTATTTTTCTTAGAAAATTTTAATTAAAACATGAACACATTGTACAAATTGCTCAAGGAATGTATAATAATTCTTGTATAAAGGTTATTATGTACAAAAGTTTCAACAACAACAAAAACAGAATTATAAAATGCAAATTTACAAAGCACTATTAAAGATGTATATTTTTCAAATTTCAATGAATACATTTTTCTCATGGAAAAGAAGTTGAAACAGACCTTTCAAACTGGAAATAGAGATTGTCAAGATGCATGTATAGAGTATTTTGAAGAGGATTTTGGAGGGGGATGGGGTAATGTTTATTAGGTGTGGGTTATTGGTTAACTTTTAAATGACATCATGTACATGTATACATTTGAATGGAAACTAGATTGTGTCTATGATAGAAGTGTTATTTTAATCTAAGTCCTGCTGGATATCCATATGATATTTTCTCACTAGTTCCATATCCATAAAGTATTAACCCAAAGGTCACATCCGAGTCTGTGTGATAGATATGATGAAATCCATTGGAGACTTCTATAGTTATGGTAATATATTCTTCTCCGGTATCTGAGTTTGTGACGGATTTCATGTTATTTTGATATTTTTGTATTGGTTTGCTATCTATGAGTATTCCGTTAATCTGAGTGGCTAGTATCGTCATGACAACGTAATGGCGGAACGATGACGTAGATGGTGTTAAAAATCTATAGTCGTTTGAAAATTGTTCTTTTGATGGTATTAATGTCATAAACGTTGATTCGTATGATGAAAAAACGACAGGCATCATTATTTCATTTGCTTTAGCTATGCATGGTAGCTGGTTTCCGTAAGCATAATAAAACAAATCGGTTCCTCCACCCCGCTTAACGTCTATTCCCGGAATAGTCACCGAATTTTCATTATGGTCCTGAAATTGAAATTGATAAGTATCCTGCCTTGATTCAGCAAAGTTTGGTATGATATATTTGAAATCGAAATTTTTAACTGGGATCATATATTCCATAGCACTGTTTGCTTCAAATATTGAGGAATCGCTATAACTTCCCGAAATCACAGCTATTGGGTTACTGCTTTCAATTACACCGAAGAGATATCCCGTAGCACTGAACTGAAATGTTTGAAATTCTTTAGTTTGGTCCATATGAAGAACTTCATTTTCAGTATAATTAACACCTTTCCATGTAATATAGCTGGGAGATGAAAGAATTGTTAACTTTATTGTGGTGTTTTTATATTGCGACGCAATGGCGATGTTGGCAAAATCACTATTGGACAACAAATATTTGGTCCCCAGATACCGACTCGGAAATACCAGGAACCCCTCTGCTGCAGAGCAGCCGCACTGAATGACACAATGAACACTGATGGCATGTGAGGACCGAATTGTCACGGCCTTGCTGAAAATCCCATCCGAGTCCATAGCAACGGAAACCGGAAGTGAAACTTCTTTTCCCGCGTTGGCGGAAACCTGAAATGTGTTGTTGACTCCAGGATGCGCTGAGTCAAAGACCACAAAGGCGTCCTCTTTTGCTGTGATTAATACCTGCACTTTTGTAACAGACCCCTTGCTTTTTGGAAAGGCGATAAGGAATTCTTTACCGTAATGACCTGTCAAAAAATAATCGCGTTGAGAAGAAGCATGTAAGATAAATCGTTGCAGAGGTTTAATTTTTATCTCAGATTTTGCATGTTTAACACAGAGGTGCTTGATTTTGGTTGCATTAAGAATTTAGTCTAAGTACAGTATTTTTGTCAAAGGTTGACAGGAATTTCTCTGTTTATGTTTTCTTACTGGGTTATCGGATCTTGCAGAAAATTCATATTTGAAAGGAAAAATAACCTTACCGTCATCGCCAGAAGGCAACGGACCAACGGAAGAACAACCTGAAAAAAATTAAACGATTATAATTTGTAATTTTCTCTCCCTGTTTTCAATATTGATAATTATTATGTATCATCATTAATCAAGTACACAATTTTACTTGTGTAATGATCGAAGGGTGAAGGTTGGTCATTTTTAGCCTTGTTGAGAGGCTAACCAGGTTTTGCAAAAATGTCAGAATGTGGAATGCAAGCGCTTCTTCCTAACAGAGTCACAAAACTACAGGTGAATGTTGAAGAGAGACATATTTTCATTATGGATAGCATATCTTCACTCGGATAATTGAAATATCTTAATTTACATATTTGATATGGCAGTAACAGTGCAATAGTGTTAATGGAAAAACCATTACAAGGTACACGAGTTCATTGATATATGCTGAGGTTGTCACTTTGTTGTTTTATCGTTTTTGTCTAAATGAACCTAAATATTGCCAGAGGCAAGTATCATGTTTTTACACATACATACATCTTAATTGTCGAATAAAGAAATGTGTCAATGAAAGAAAAATAATCTAAACAATAATATATCCTATACTTACATGTAGAGAGCTTTTGTTTAACGGAATATAACTCTCCTTTTAGGTTATCCATTTTAATGGCTTGGTCTTTGACAAGTTGTTGTAAAACACTAAGTTCTTTTTTAAGAATATCAGTTTCGTCTGGTCCTGTACAGGTATCTGCGATGGAACCGAGTCTTTGACCACTGTAAGAATTTGTCCAGTTCATTATCAGAAAAACAACACAAAACACCAACTTTTCGGTTCTCGCCATTCCTCTAACTTGTCAACGAACACAGGTGCAGCGAAAATGATTGAAAACTTTGTTACTGAGTCATTTCAACAGACCTGAATGAAATGTATAAATATAAGTCTATGTAAATGTGTACGCTTGTCATTTTTGTGAACGTGTTGCTTGACCTCTTGCGGATTTTGTTTATCTAAAGGATATTTGGTCGGCTCATTTAGAGGGTTTTGTTTTCATAAGGTATAACATCACATGGTTGAATGACGGGACACAGGATAGCAGAGTATACACCTTGAACGATTTTTATCAAACATTTATCGAGTCATATGAGTACATTAGAATGGCATCCGATCTGATAAGATGGTGACAGTGTCTTGTCCGTTTTCTCTCTTTTGGTCGTGTAGGACAATACGTAGGTGTTACCTTTACCGTAACGATAGATCTTGTTTCATTCAGCTGGACACGAAATATAAACGAGAACTTGTCTATCAAATAAATGACCATTTTCTTTCTAGTGTGAGTTCTTTTTCTATATTTCAGAATACATGTATTTAAATTATCTAATTATAAATATTTCAAAATATTAAGCAGAAAACTTTTTTTTCGGTTTTAATACCGGTATTTTTTTTCTTTTGTTAACATAAGGATGCAATTAAACATTCAGCTTCCCTTTAAAAAAAAAAGT
The DNA here is from genome assembly GCF_032062105.1 of Saccostrea cuccullata. Taxonomy (NCBI): domain Eukaryota; kingdom Metazoa; phylum Mollusca; class Bivalvia; order Ostreida; family Ostreidae; genus Saccostrea; species Saccostrea cuccullata. The sequence continues at coordinate 5,465 of NW_026926894.1, read as the reverse complement.
AATGAGAATTGTGTTAAACCCTCATTTGTGTTTTTAAACATATATACCCAGTATTTGTTTTTAAGAAAGTTGCAATTCCAGATAATATACCAGTAGTAGCTCAAGCCACTATGAATGAAGGTCAATTATCCTTCATTTTTTCATAGTGGCAGCCAAGAGCCTAAAAAAATGGTCCCGTCCAAATCTTCGATAACGATTGGAAAATGTTCGTTCAATCCTTATGTAAAGCGCTCATTTGTTGGGACTTAAACATAGACATACATATACAGTGTCTTAGAAGCGCAAAGGTGTTGCTAGTTGCATATGCGCATCATTGTGTGCAACCTGTATCTGAATGTCGTACAAATTAGAGACTCCGTAATATTCTGAATATGTCCCATGAACACAATGTTATGTGCATTGGATGCTAACGTGATGAGAGCAACTGAAACAAATTCTCCTATTTCAAAGAAGAGGAGGATGTTTTATCCATTTCCCTTGCAACATCTCTATCCATCAGTGTGTCACCTTGATGATAAGATTTTGACATCTGAAGCATGTTATTGCACTAATATAACATGGACAAGAACTTAGGCATTTCCAAGATGGTCTAGTCTGTTTTTTTTTTTTAAAAAAAAGCTCATAGACCTTGAGTCCTTGAGCATTCATCCTATGGCTTTGGTACAGTATCAGAACAACTTTGTGGGTCAAGATCCACCATAAACCTTTGATTTATTGTACACCATTGACGGGTACCAGACTTATATATGTACATTCTGGGTACCATACTACTGTACGACGAACTTGATAGCTTTTTCCGATGCCCCCAACCTTTCTCCTCCTACATTTTTTTCTGGATTGCCAATCTTGTTCGTGATACTTTTTGACCAAACACTTGAACCACCCTACCCCCCAACTTTCCCTACTTTGGAAAAAAAAATGATGTGTTAAATGGTAGGAAAAGAAAGTCCGGTTTAGGAATACAATTATACTTGTAAGACCTAGTTCCATGTACTAAAAATCAACTTTATTTTTTTCAACATCCTATCCCCCAAGTCCACTGAATTGCAATGAGTAAACTTTTAGTAAATGCAGTAAAGTTGATTTTAATCATCGAAATCATGACTCAATAGATGCAAAACAATTGCTACAGTCACTAATTATCAGTCCACTCTTCGGGGAGTTAAAATTGTCATCGGAGTATATATGTTTCCGTATTTAGAACTCTATGATTAATCAACTGTTGATTGATTTATGTCCTTGTACAATTTATTTTTCAAACTTCGTCACCAATAATATAAAATGCTACGTGTAAAAATAATTTTGCACACATTACAACGAAATTAAGTGCTTTGAAAACATTAGTCATAAATTTTGACTTGGAAAAGACAAGGCTTGCATAAAATACCGTTGTAAATACAGTTCTAATATTTTACCCAATGACATTGACCTTGGAGTTTGACCTACATTTTAAGTTTCAACATTACTTTTACCTTGGTCTAAAGAAAAAAAGGCTTTAAAATTTCACATGTACATTACTTATAACAAAGCCTTTCAAATATACTCTGATCTTTGACCCCAAGGAATTGACCTTGAGGTTTGACGACCTACTTTTGAATATTTGAACAAAGGTGTTACCTTTCGAATGAAAGTAGATAGAGTAATCATACCATACGAGGGCTGTTCAATAAATAATGTCCTGAACTATATAACATACATTACAGATATCATTTGACATTAAACTTGACTTTATCTCATCATTGAATCTTTCATGAATTTATAACAGTTTATGTGACCACTTTTCATCACATTGTTTCATCGTGAGAAGCTGGGAAAAAAGGGCTTTTCGAGACACTGCATTATAAATAAATGGTTAAGAATCAGCAAACTACAGAGAAAATAAAAGCTTCATTATAGCTGTCGTAAAACTTGTTAAAAATCACAAAGAAATATTCACTGAAATATATGACATTTACAGCAACCAATGTCTGTTTTATAGACAAAAGATCAGGTAAATTTCAATTATCAAAAATTATATAATGGGCATCAAAAATGGGTACCCTCCTTGCCAACAAAAATTATAAGAACTTATGTACTGGTTGCCAAATTTCAACAAATAATTTTTGATGATGTATGATTGACTCGAAGACAAATAGCAAATTTGATAGACATAATATCGGGAGCAGTTTACATTGTTTTTAAGAAACGTGTAACGGCAAAAAAGCTTGGTCCTCAAAGGTCACCCTATATTTTGAAAAATGAGTGAAAACGACAGCGTTTACGAAATTCTTAACAATTATTTAAAAATATCAGTAATTTTAGTTATCCACGTTTGTTTTATTTTTAAATAGATATTGGAGCATGAATCTATTGATTATAACCCTCAAAACAAAATTTACCATAACATCTACTTGATAAAAACAGCGAATGTCTGACAAGAGCACATAAATTCAAGAGCATAGAGACAGATTTATATGTAAATTTCTTAAAAATTAGTGGTATTGTTGTCCAAATTCGTATTCGGAGAGACAGTTTCTGGAGGAGTCTAGAAAGCAATTTTTTTGCAAAAAATCAAAAGGTTTATTAGAGGAAGGACCCAGAATCAGGAATCCACTACATTGAATTTCTTCAAGACAGCGTCCTTACCCGCATGTCCTGAACAGTAAAGGGGTTTTCGGGATAAACAGAAAGTTAACGTTTTTTCACATTAACAATATTCGCCAAATTTTTTACCTTTTGACTTGTTTTATTTTCAAACTTGAAAAAAAAAACACCCATCAGAGGGAGAAATAAGTCTGGGAAATCATTTGATCTGGCATTTCCAGTATACTAAGGGCCATACCCAAATATGAGTTCTAACAACAATCAGAAATTTGATAAAAAATGTTACAGACATGTATTTTACTTAAAAGAGATTAATTAGTAAAATCATGAAGACTAAAACATTGAAAAGCGTCTCTTGCTTCTTTCTGAGCACCGAGGACATTATTTATTGAACAGCCCTCGTATATGTGCATTACATGGGCATAACGTATTTGACAAGACGTTCCCAAACATACTGTCATAATGTTTTTTACCCTATGATTTTGAAAATTGACCTATTTAAAAAAAAATAATATTGGCCATTACTTTTGAATCACAGGTTATAAACACTTCCCATTTTGATTGACCTATTTAAAAAAAAAATACCGTCGATTAGTTTTGAATCACAATTGATAAACACTATCCCAATTTGTGTGCAGGTGAACAGAGCATACATGTATGTTGTGAACATTTTAGCGTGATTGTAATGACTCTGAAATATTTTCTTAGTTTCTGCATGAATTATCTTTGTGACCTTGACTCTAGCCAGTCAATTTTTAGTAGACAAGATCAAAGGACAGAAATTTCAGCTTTTCAGTGGTAAAGACACTTGAAAAAGACGTCAGGACATTTAGGTAAAAGCAAGTCTGAATAAAAAATGCATATGATTTTTTATTCTAGGTTGAATATTCTTACATTCATTGAAAGACTGTAAAAAATTGTCAATTATAATACAGTAAAACTTCTCTAAACCGGCTAGCTGCCGGACTGAATAAAATGGCCGGACTAGAGGGGTGGCCGGTTTCCCGAGAATCTAACATACTGAAGAAGTGTAGAACTGTGTAACAGATGCTAGGAAGAATATGTAATTGGTGTCTGTTATAATTATCTGTCAACATGTTATTAATATATCGACAGACACGTAATGTATTCTTAAGGTTTAAAAAAAAAGAAATAATTATTAGTGAGGATATATATTCGACATACATGTCGATTTTTATAAGAAGAAATTAGAAAATAAGAACGCAAAAAACATGGAAAGTTACTTTATTAACCATATGAGAAGAAATAAACTAGACACTTTACCTTAACTAACTGCATGTGTATCTGTGTATCGCTTACGTCATTAAAACAAAATATTTGTACTTCGGTTAAAACTAATAATTAAAACATCTCTGAGCAAAACTTCTGTTATTTCAATTATGAAATGTATATTTTGGTAAACATTTTATTTTAATTTTTTCTTAGCACTTTTTAACAGTGCCAAATTTTAAGGCCGCTTATGTGTATTTAAAAAGATGATGCAATATGGCTTGCGATAATTTGTTGATTCATTATGTGATTTGAATTTATTAGTTGCTTGATGTTTTATTAATTCAAGTTTTAATTGATGTAAATCATATGTACACAGCTTTGACCGGCCATTTGCCTAGTCTGGCTCGATAACTACCCCTTCAAGATGGCTAAACAATAGAAAACCCTATGAGGCCATATTCAGTTTTTCACACCTTTGACTACTTGTGGGTAGGTTATTTTCACACCTCCGGCCGGTCATTATTACCCTTCTAGCCAATGACAGTTAAATTTCTTGCAATCAAAAAGTGGCCGGTATGATGAGGGGAAATTTCCTATGTTTTTTAACTTTCGTTCTTGGAAAAGTGGCCGGTGTCCGGTTTTCGGAGGTGGCCGGTTTTATGAGAGTTTATGTGTAAAGAAATGGTAAGAATTTTGCCGGGACTTTTAAATTTGGCCGATGTTCAGGGAGAACCGGTTTCCAGGGGGGCCGGTTTGGAGAAGTTTCACTGTACAATATTTTATAAATGCTTTGTATTAATTTTTTCTTAATACATTATTTATTCGTACATCGAGAACCGAGCATTTTTTTTTAGCCTTTTCAGTATTTTTTCAAATCCCAAAGAAATCTTTGTGTCTTTTTATAAAATCCGTACTAACTGATAAGTACTAGCAGCATACACATTTTCCAGTAACTCCATTTACGGATCGATACTGCAATGACCTGTCATCAGCTGGAACATGGAAGGGGCGCGGGGTGTCTTGCATTGGGGAAAGGGAGTCATTGCTATTTCCATTCTTTACTGAAATGATCGCCTACATATTTGTAGAATCTTGTTTGTTGTGGAGTCCATTTCTCTTGCGATTCTCATTCTCTCCTTCCGGCGCTCATGACTTCGATTATCTTCACGTACTTGTTGACCAACCATTGCTTTTGCTTTTCTTTCTGAAAGCGGTTTTTGTTTGCAGATGGACAATTCCTGTCGTCTACCATAGGAAGTGGGTTGTTTTGTAAGACTGTGATCACCATCACTTCTGCTTTTTGTCATCTGCTCAACAGACATTACTGTGTTCAAGCCTTGGCAGGATTTATTTTGTTTAGATGGAATCGGTATTTCCATAGATCTGTGGTCAAGGTGGTACATCTGATTTCCCATGAGGTTGACCCCTGTTCCGTTTGATTTTAGGGGTGTTCTTTGTTCAGCTTTCAGCGGAAATTTGGCCAGAAGCGGGAAAGAGGATGTGGCAACGCGAGAGCGTATCTTGATTGACGTGAATGTTCCTCCTTGTATTGGCTAAAGATGGCAGCTTGCAGGACCAGTTCGGCGGACTGGTAACTTTGGGACTAAAGCACGCCTCTTTTCCAATTATTTGCAACTCTGGGGAAATCA
>NW_026926893.1:0-28675 GCF_032062105.1 Saccostrea cuccullata | reverse complement strand
TAGCCTATTGTACCGTAGAAATTAAGCTGCAGTTGTTGTTTAAGACAGTCTTGCACGTTGTAATGCAATAGCTTGGAGGGGGGTGTTTTAACAGTCATATTTTACTTAGTAAAGTTAAAAGATAAACATATAAAATTTATATCAAATCTCTGATGTTCTGAAAAGTGAGTTTGGCCTTACTGTATTCTTTTTTGAAAATCATTAGCTAAAAAAATCAAACATTTGTAGATTACTACTTGTTGCGTTTCTTTTGCGTGTCAGTATATTTCTTTACTTTGAATGGACTAGGCAACAAATTCATTCATTTCTCTTAAACAGTCGGAAGCCAAGTCGTCCTTATTTCCTCTTTCATGCTGAATATTTAATTCTGTTTCATGCTTGATTGAATGGATTTCGAATACTTGTTGATCGAGAGGAATTTCTTTTTCATGATAAATGGGATTTTGTAGTGAGGGAATACCTAACAAACCATTCGGATCTGTTTCAGATTGAAGCTTCAGTTTCTTTTCTACAAATTCATATTCCTCTCGCATGACCCTGTTATTAAAATCATTTATACAGATAGTTATAGACATTTCGATTTACAAAAGACAATAATACACTATTTTAGACTTAGTAATTTATATAACATATCACAATGCCATGAAAGATAAAAAGGCAAAATACCGTTTAATTAAAAAAAATATTATATTTTAGAATAATCCTAACTCTATTTAGTCATACCTAAATAAACTAAGTCTCCATGGACTCATTTTACCTCCTCAAAAATCTTTTGTATTATATAATAAAATTTAAATGTATATCATCCAAACAATATTATTCCTGAACAATATTTTTATTCATATACATACGTTTGCGTTTGTTCACCGCTGATTGTCGAGCATCAAAGTCCATAATGAGTCTGATGGTATCTGAAACATTGAAATAAAACCAATTCAAGAAGAACTAAAATATTACCCAGTACTTTGTTGTTTCACACTCCCGAAATGAATTATTAGGTCCGAAGGCAGGATTTCTTGAATTCATGATAAAACAAAATGTTACTTAAGCTGAGGTAAAATTTGGCATTCCGTATTCTTTTCTAAATATTTAGTAGCAGTTTATGAGTTTTTAGAGCCAACAGATCATGTGCTGACCAGATAGCCAGTCTGCGCATCATTATAGAACAATCACTGGAGTGGAAGTCCCCCCTATATGTAAACTTCATCGACTATGAAAAAGCTTTTGACAGTGTAGACCGAGAGACATTGTGGAAGATACTGAGGCACTATAGAGTACCAGAGAAGCTAGTCTCCCTGATTCGAAACACCTACCAAGGCATGATATACAGAGTTACCCATGCTGGCCAGATGTCTGAGAGTTTCGAGGTCAAGACAGGAGTCCGACAAGGATGCTTGCTGTCACCATTTCTTTTTCTCTTGGTCATCGATTGGATCATGAGGACAACCTCAGCAGGCAGGAACAATGGCATACAGTAGACACTCCTGAAGGAACTCGACGACCTTGATTTTGCAGATGACTTGGCTCTCCTTTCACACAACCAAAGCCAGATGTAGGATAAAACAACCCACCTTGCAACAACATCGGCAGGAACGGGCCTCAAAATCAATTTGAAGAAAACAGAATTGATGAAGATAAACACCACTGTCCAGACACCAGTCACAGTTGGTGGTGAGGCCATCAAAGAAGTTGTATCCTTCATCTACCTAGAGAGTGTGGTGGACAGACACGGTGGCACAGACTACGGCATCAAGTCAAGAATTGGCAAGGCTAGGACTGCATTCACCATTTTAAAGAACATCTGGGCTTCAAAGAACATACGTACTGCAACCAAACTGCGGATCCTCAACTCTAATGTAAAGTCCGTCCTATTGTATGGTGCAGGGACGTGGAGGATGACTAAAGCTACCCTGCAGAAGATCCAGACATTTTACAACACCTGTCTCAGAAGCATCTTCAATATCTGATGGCCTGACAGGATCTCAGACGAAGAACTATGGATGAGAGCAGGACAGGAACCAATGGAGGTACAAATAAAACAGAGGAAGTGGGGCTGGGTTGGACACACACTAAGGAAGTCACCATCCAGCATCACACGCCAGGCCCTGACTTAGAACCTACAGGGCAAAAGAAAAAGAGGACGACCTAGAAACACCTGGTGGTGTAACTCGGAGTCGGAGTTAAGAGCACAGGATATGACCTGGCACGATGCAGCCAGAGCAGCTCAAAATCGTGTTCGTTTGAGGACTGTTGTTGATGGCCTATGTTCCTCACGGAACGACAGGCCTAAGTAAGTAAGTAGGTTAGTACGTTAATAATATTGGTAGATTTTTATTTGGCAGCGTCTTTGTTTTATGGCGTCACAAAAGAGAGGATGTCCATATTTAAGATGGATTACAGTACTTTTATATTCGTTACATGTGAGTTTGGACAAACACCAATACAAGATGAAAGTAACAAGGGCTTAATTATCAAAATTATTTTTAATGTTTCTTGTCTTAATATTGCAACGAATAGAAGTATAAGCAGCATATAACAAAACCGACTTGATTAAGGAAAGATGATACAAACAAACTTTTGACGTCAAAAATGTGAAATTAACTACTTGAGACATGTTTTAATGAGTAAAATGAATGAGTTTCACCGCGAAGTTTTTAATTTTTTATTGAAAATTTCACAATAATGTGATTTGAAGGGGAAAATATTTGTATAGGTTAATAAGCATGTTTTTAGAGGTAGAACTTTTAATGAAGGTTAACAATTTTTCTATGTTCTAAATATTTATTATTTGCATCATTTTCAATGAAATTAGACCAAAAAATGTATCCATTTTTTTTGTATAATCTGTCTTAAAAGTGCTTTCCAAAGTGAAAAACACAATATAACATCGTGCGTCTTCACACAGGCTCATTCATATTATATGTAAATATACATAATATATAAGGCAATTTTTGTCGTCGTTTACAATCAGCAATGAAAAACTGTTATAACGGGGTCATCCACTTATTAAAGCCTAACGACGATATTGATTAAATAGCAATATTAACAAAAACTTCCTTTCCATGTAGAAAGTATTGGTTTTTTTCTTGCTGTCAATTTTACTTGAAACGTCCTAAATAATTAAAATATTTTTAGAAAGTAAATATATGATGAAGATAATAGTATAATGATATAATTCATTTTTATTCTGCATCCTTTAAGATTGAAGGAAATTTGTATTGGGGTATATAACAAACCCAAATCAGGTTAAATTGAATTTTCCTAATCAATTACACCTTTCGATGAATTTACAAAGGTCAGTTAAAGAAAAAAAAGATGACAAGAACGAATGTAAAGGGAAGAGCGAATAAAATAAATAAACAAATATACCACATAAGAAATCTAATATACATGTAAATATTCGAAATTAGTCTTCATTATTAATCGCATGATGAAATAGACTGGTGAATACATCATCCACAAACAAAGATGATCTATGACAATATAAATTTACTTCGTTTTTTGTAATTTATTAAAGAATCCCGTCCGTGATTAAGTAAAGATTCGATGTCTCTTTCACTTGTCTCTGACGACCTTGACCCTTAGTAGCGCCTCCGAGGATGACTTACATCTAGTGGGGTCCATCCAGAGAAATCTGTTTTGTTTACACAACTAACATGCCCTTTTCTACGACGAAATCCTCATCAGCTAACCTTCTTTTGTAAGACAATAAAAGGTATAAGAAAAGAATTAGTTGATAAAAACTAGATTCACGTCATTTCCATCCAAATATACACTTGAATACTGAAAGTTATCCTCCATTCAAACGAGTATGCAGCAAGAAAAATCGTTTCTGAAAGAGTTCACACTATTCTGAAAAATTAATTAATTATTGAATGTTTTTCCATGTGTTGACTAGTTCGTCCCTTTTTCATGCTAGATTCTGCTGCTGGAAAAGATTTCTTGCAATCTAGTATATCTTGTCCTTTACATGCTAGTTAGGGTTGAGATTTGGATGGCAAAAGGGCTAATCGAAAATTGCCTGTGCCTTGCCGAAAAAATGACATAACATCTCCTAACATGCCTTTACCACTCCTTTTGTCTGACATAGAAGGAAGAGCACTTCGGGTTCCGTTGATTTTTTTTTCCGGATTCACTCTATGATGATTTTGTGGGTTTCTATATAAATCTAGCGATTTCTAATGCTTGTAAGGAATTCAGGTATGCTTTGTATGGTTTTCGGGCGGTAATTTTTAAAGGTTTTAAGTTTTAGACATACAGTGAAAGGAATCAAACTCTCGTTTACCAGGACTAGCTTGGGTCATTTCAACTTCACTTGCAAATTGTTATGTGGGCAATATTTCACTGTAGATTTCTAAAAATAACGTGAATGCATTGCATTGCAAGTAGCGCGGTAGTGAAATAGATTTCCCATCATCACCAGGTGTGGACTTTTGCGGAAAGAACGGACTTTACATGTAACATTTAACCTGTAACATGTACGGAGGTACAGCATTGATAAAAGATTTGAAAACCTTTCTAGTGGTCATAGGCATGTTGTTTTGAGCATTAACATGTGAAGGCCTGGAGTTGAGGGAAGGGTGGTTGTCGTTTTCTTCAAGGTCAAAAGTTTGTTCTCATTGAAATTAACCCGTTATTCTCATTTAATTAAATGTTGAGCTGAATATTTATATCGAAGAAGAGCTTCCGTTCATTGTCCTTGTGTAGAAGTAGTGTAGAAGTAGGCCGTCAACTTCAACAGTCAGCGCTCCCCATAACAGTCCAATAGAGCTTATATTTCCTCATTTTTCTTCAGTTTTTAAATACACTTTATCTAACTTAATTATAGAAAAAAGTCATATCTCTCACAGTTTAATAATGTTCTAAACGATTGGAAAAGGAACGTTGTCAAATGTTCATTTTCGTTTGCTAGATGTTTCCAGAATTGCATCGCGTATAGATGTTATTTTCTTTCAAATAAAAATATATTTCATTTAAAAAAAATGTGTTTCTGTTTTATACAGAGAACTCCATAATCAAACCAATAAGTGAGTAATTATTGATATGAAAATTAAAGAAAAGCTCTCTAGATAATAGAATATTGAAACAACATTTTAGCGAATAAAACTAAAATATTACATTGGAGTTCTTAAGGATACTAAATTTAAACTGTGTCTTGGTATGTGCAAATTTTTATAAAGATTTATACAAGGTATCAGCGATTTTTTTGTTAATGATTTGTCTAAGCATGGCGACATTTTTTTTCTGAAATATTATAATAATGAAATATAAACTTCAGTGTTCATGTTAAAAAAAATCTTAAATATTTTCCTTCAAAATACTTCTATTCTTTCGTCATTTAAAGATTCAATTTAGTGAAATATCAAATGATGTTTTCTCGATTTACCAGTAATGGGATCTACGTTATTAGAAATCGATATTATTTTATAACTAAGAACAGTGATACAGATTTGTCATTGGTTTCCAGAAATAGAGTACAGGTAAAGGGCTGAATAGTACAAACCGAAAGTAAATTTAAGGTTGAATATTTCCATTTGAAAAAAGATATCTTATCAGGACGTTTAGGAAACAGGTACCGGTAGGTAGTGTTTTATTACAAATTTGTAAAGATGTTAGTCTACTAATTGACAGACTTAAAAGATGAAATAGGTTTTTCACCACCTCAATGCATGCATTCCTTAAATAATATTGATAGTTATCTCCTAATAATTCATGTATGTCTTAAAAGCATTCCCTACCATTACCCTGTCACTTAATCTACGTGCTTCTGTTGATTTTGTCAACTGTTCGTATTGTGCTCATTGTTTGTTTTATTAACTGATTATAGAGTGTTTACAAAACTAAAGCTTTGATATATTACTTTATAATATTCTATTCTATCTCAATATAAAATATAATAAGGTTTATTCATTAAAGTAATGTGTTCGTATCTGTTACAAAGATTGATAACATTCCATTTGTTATCTCCATATATTGCATAGTGAAAACAAAACAAAACGCCAGTTAAAACAATGATTCATAGATAAGCACCTTTTCTATATATTGAAGAAATTAAAAGGACAAAAATTATGTATGAAATCATTTAATTTTCAGACGTGCTTCTTTTGATTCTCATAATATATCGGGATGAATCACATAGCTCGCCTATCAGAATTGATGTACGTAGGACTTTGTTATCAGGTAGGAACTCCTACAGAGGTAAGGATCAGGAGAGAAGTGATGGACATTATGGAGGTAGTGAAGAAACCTTTGTATATCATGAAGAGACTTGATAGAATGAAAAGTGGAAGTACACGTGAGGGATTCAGACTGATGACTTCAGATGAAGATTGGATGTTATGGCCCCCAGACCACAAGGTTATAGGTGATCTCTCATGTTCGTCATGAAACTTTTCTTATTTTAATGATTAGTATCTGTAGTTGTGCGATTCGCACTTAAAATTTTTAAATAATCGATTATTGCCATGGAAACCAGGGGAAAGTTAAAATTCTTTAATTTCGATTTTCTCAATAACTACGCAACCAATCGTTTTGAAACTTTCAATGTTTATTCCTTGCAATGTGTCAAAGTGATTTCTACTTTTAAAATAATTGTAATGAGTCGCTCACAGTTGCCATAGAAACGAAACAGAAAAAAAGGTTAAGATGTACACATGTGTTCTCCAAGGTCTGTAATGCAAGTTCTCCAAGGTCTAGGTCAAAGGGTCAAAGTTCTTCATATCCAATTAAAGTTCTTTTCACAAGGATTACATATTTGAAATACGAAAGCCCTAGCCCTTACCGTTCAAACGTTTTGGCTAAGGTACTATGTTCAAGACGACCCCCCCCCCCTCCTTTTGAAGCGCACAGCCAGGTAGAATACACAGATATAACATATACAACTTACAAGTAACGTTTTAAAAGTTTCATTCATAAAATTCAGTTCCCGTAATGTGATATTTTGCCGTCATTCAATCTCCTTCTGTTTTGTCTCTTGAATTTATAATTATTTTATTTTATATATATATAAAAAATAACGATTGTCAGCTGCATTTATGATCATTTCGCGTTTTCTTGTATATCTATTACTTGTATATTATTCATTTCATTAGATAGTGCAAGTATAAATTAGAAAATTGGTACGTCATTTCCATAGTTTTTATTCATTCATAAATCATTGGATCCGCTCCTGCAGGTGCGCAAAGCCTTGATCACCACTGTATACAAAACATTCATCTCGCCGAAAATGTTCATGATTCCGCTAAACTGAGAAAGTTTACACATGATTTATCATCTCATAACAAACATCAGCTAATTGCAATGCAGAAATGCTCGAATTGAAGGTGGCATGTCAGATACGTTTTCCGGCAGAACCTCTAAAAATCAAAGTGAAAGTAGGGAAATTTCAGAGTTCTCACTGGCGTTATAATACACAAAATAATTCGGCTGATCTTCTTAATAAATTACACTTGCCAAGCTTTTTTGGTAGGAAAGATACTGCCAATTAACAAGTATGAGGCTCAGTTCAGTACATCTGCCCAATTTCTTTTATGCAAGTCTGCAAATTTAGGAACTTGTAATTTTTTCCTGCACTACTTTCTTCTCCTACCGATTCTAAAAATAATTAAAGGGATGTACCCAATTAAGGTCTTCCGTTTCCAACGGAAAGGACTGATACGACTCGATGTTTGTCCAAGCTTAGCTAATGGACCATTGTTTTAGTGATGATAAAAATGAAAATCTTGTCCAGTACGGGGCGACATATGCTATTGCTTGCAATAACAGACTTTCTAGTTATTATTATTATTGGTTTTTTTAAAATATCTATTTAATCTATTAATTTACTTAAGTTATTTATTTATTTATTTATTTATATTCAATTGTCTATTTATTTATTATATTATTAACATAATTTTTAAATTATGGGCTAAAGCTGCATTGTTAAATCTTCAGCTACATGTCACACTTCCTAATAAAACTGTACTGTTTAACGAAAATTGAATGAGAAAGGCCACAGCATTGAACAATACTGCATTTGAAAGGTGGGGTTCTTGAAATTGACAATAATCAGCCAAACAAATTTTAACTCTTTACAAATGTGCTCTGGATGAATATGTTTTGGCATAATTATTTTTGTTACTTCATACAAATGTATTTATGCCATTTCACGTGTATCTTGTATATCATTTTTTGTATATATTGTACATATTTTGTTGAACCTCATGTACCATTTATAAGGTCGGAGTGAATAAATTGAACTTGAACTTGGCTTGTGGAATTTTTAACTAGAACAAAAAATGTTCAATTAGTGGTTGGGCCTTCAATTTTTAACTGAATTAATTGAAATTTCTATTTCCTGACAAGTTTGTTAGTGTTTAGGTAGTTTCTAACACACTAAGGAATCCTTGAAATTTATTTATTCGTTTATCTATTTTATGTTAAATATGTTGTTAATGGCCTACAATTTTAAACTGATTTAATTGGAATTTCTATTTCCTGACAATTTTGTTGAAATGTTTAAGTAGTTTCTAAAACTCTAAGGAATGCTTGGAATTTATTTATCTATTTTACTTTCAATAAGTGGTTGGGCTTTGAATCTTAATCTGCATTAATTGGAATTCCTATTTCCTGACAAGTTTGATGAAATGTTTAAGTAGTTTCCAACACTATTTATTTATTATTATTATTTTAATTTATTCATTTATTTTACTTTATTTATTTATGATTTTATCGATTTAGTTTTTATTTTTGTTACCTACTGACTGACAATCCAATTGAGTTTAGATGAAAATTTTTCCAAACGTAAGACATCGTCATTGAACACCCAAGGAGCATGCACTTATAATCGTTGGACACTGAATATTTTGCTCAAGGAAATCGTTCCATTTTCCTCGTAACTTTAAAGGATCGTAAAATAACATTTCATGCATTATATTATGCAAATTCGTCATAATAAAATACTTTACTTTTCACTATAAACATTTCCATTCATAGTATCCAAATGAAATTCTATTTACAACACAAATAGACATCACAATATACACAAACTTCACTAAAAACAAATCTTACCAAATCTATGGTGTATGGACCTGATCTGTAGATGGTTCCCTTCTCAATCAGTCATAGCTTACCCTCAACTCTCACACTCCCTGATCTGTGACTCTTTCTTCAAAAATATTTCTCGATCAGTGTAAAACATGGAGGCAAAAACAATGGTGGTGATGATGGAGGTGATGTCAATGCAAAAATAAATAAATAAACATTGAATAAATAGCATATATCAAGACAAGCACAAATGTAACAACAAGACTGTCAAGAGATCAGCTGATTGATGCACAAAATAATTCAATTAAATGGCAAGTAAATATTAACAATTAAATTAACAAAGTGGTAAATGCCACTATGGTTGAATGCGCAGAAAATGTCTCTCTTAAGGTTCATTCACAGACAAGTGCCTCGCTGCACTTAAAAATTAAAACAATTTTACCCACACATGTTTACACAGAAGCCATGATGGATGGAATATTTTGCAGTCCGAACCCGATGATATATGACAACGATTTATGTCGTGGCGGATCCAACAGGCACGTGATCACTGCATGGTGGCTCTTGGTTATGTCCAATGTATGTGGGCACCATTTGTAAACGTTGGTTTTAATAACAACGAAAAGTTGGTTTCGATTTCACCAATGTATTGATACACTGAGGTCATGTTCGCAAACAAGAGTTCATCTACTGCGATGGTTGCTTCACACGTGGTTAATATCGTCGTTGGGGATGTTGATACTTAAGATATGGTATGATAATAAATTAATATTCTCACATCGGGTAATATGGATGGGCGCTTTGTCCAGGATCTATTTTGCTCTGATTATGTTCATATTTCCGACGTGGGACGGTCAAAGGAACACAAGATGAAGATGAATATTGTTGAGACTAAACTCGATGCTGAGCTTCAATGGATGACGGAAGATGGAAAGGAAGAGCAAATGCACATGCGCAATGGATGTGGCTAAATGAAGTCAATGCATTTGAGTTAGAGTTATCTTTCCTGAACTTTTTATCACTATATGTCTCCATACCGGGACTTAACTCATATTGAGTTAAGTCGGATTATATCGTTTAACATAAGTTGAAATAAGTTTCATTCCTTAAATACTCTGATTCAAATTTCTACACGCAAAATGTAAAACACTTGAATTTAGCGTTTACACCGAGAGATTTTGTTATAAAATAAAGAAAAAAAATTGTAAATTGTTTACAGTGTCATAAAGGTCTTACAGCCTAGTTGTTCTATAAATTGGTTTTTAAATGCATTTCATAGTTTGATAGCCAGCAAACCAGGACGACTTTACGAGATGTAAATATTGTATAACCAATTAATTATAGTAATTAATGATGATGAAAGTAAAAAAAGCCAGGAAAATACTTGTATTTAACGTAAATTTGTTTTCGGTGTTAAGGATTGATTTCATCCTGACAAATTATACGATTTTTTCCCCCGGCTTTGATTGACAGTCATGATGTAGTACGTTTGCTCCCTTGAGTTTCAAATAACGTACGCACATACAACCCTCTACAATTTTCTGTTAAGCAATTGAATTTTTAATATTTTCTTTTTGCATACTATAGCTTTTACGTTATTATGATTGAATTAAGCAGTTTAATGACACTTACAATATAAATTATCCCTTTTAATTGGTATCGTATTTAATTTAACCTATAATATAATCACATCAGAAATCAGACTAAAATTTAATCATAAGACATGTACGAGGTTTACAACATGCACTTTGTATTTGTCTTCTTGATTTGAACAAACTTGAAGTCATATTCAAAGAATTAATCGGTAAACAACGCAACGTTTCATTTGTGATTTAACTTAAAAATCATATTCAAATATACACAAAACAATTGCTCGACTCGTCGAAACTGTGTACCAAAATAGATGACAAAAGCAAACCCTGCCTACCTTAAAGTAAATGTACAAAATGCGATGTACTTACATCATTTTTTTTTCCAGTAAGATGACATTTAGATTTTAGCTCAGGATAAAAAAAGATAATTCTTTTAATGTCTGAATTTAACATCAAAATACAATTTAAAGACAGAAGTCTTTTGTTATAGTAATTATTTAAATTTTGATTTTAATTCTAATTTAATTTTAATAATGAGGACCTTAGATCACTTATTTTAAAAGGTCCTAAATATAGGGAACCTAGATCCTTCATCTGGCATCGGAATTTCATAAAAAATTGAATTCTGTCGAACATTACGACAGAAGATGGGCAAGATATTAAAAAAAAAGTTTACACCTTGTCAGAATGTTTAAGGGTATCAGATCCATGTTAAGGTCGCATATTAAAATATTAAGGGGCAATATGAAAACCATCTATCCTTCTGTGTTCAGATATCCAAAACTGAAAAAAAAGATTTAGATAGATTATATGATCAGTAAGTACTGGTCTCTACCGACAAAGCAGATAACAATATCGTCTTCGTTTGTAAGGCTCATAGTATAAATTGTATTTTTAAACAAATTAGATTTTATTCTACAAATTGTAATCCAACTAATACTCATACTACCCTTTGTAAGGAAGAACTTTTTCAAAATCATATGTCAGTTTTAAATATTTTTAATATTCCATAGAGCCAAAATGAAAGTGTTGGGGTTTGGTTTAATTTTTACTCATTTAGAAAATATTTTACGAGAAATTCTAACTACCAACATAAAAAGTAAAATAAAAAATTTTCCACTCTTTATCGCGATTTATACATAAATGGATAAAATAAACACAATCCCCCAGCAAAATTCAGGTAGAGGACATACTTTTCTTTAAGATTTACACAGAATACCTTAAATTTACCTTTGTTTATCACTTGTGCCAGTCCAGTATAAAGACAACCATTAAATTCTAACTCTATCTTCGGACATTAAAGGGAAACGTTTTACACAAAATGTTTTGCTTTTGTTTTAATATGTGCAAAACGGACACGCAAAAGGAAGAGGTATATTTAAATTTCAAATGTTCAACATCAAAACCGCACACTCAAGCTTAAAAAACAATCCTTACACTTGAATAACACTTTCCACGTTATGTTGGCTCAAGTATGCAGTGACTTGACGTCATATTCTAATATGACGTCATATCTAGGTAGTTTAGAGAAGTTACTACAGTTTGAAAAGTTTGATATTTTATGAACAGCCTTTTCTAGCTGCGTATTTTACATAGCTTCAATTAATATTGAGGCAGTAATTTTTTTTAATATTACAATTATCTGGATAAGGAAATGAACATGTTTTATTATTTAATGCTAATTAACCACCACAAAAAAATTAAATATTTTATTACTGTCTAGCTGATTTTTTTATAAAGTCTGGGGATACTGTAATTAAGAAAAGAATAAAAGTTAATTAGTTGTAGAATTAATTGATTAATTAATTAGTTGTAGAATCTACTATGTATTGTTACATTTTAGAGCTGCGACACAGGAGCTTTGACACTTGTAAAATGTTACAAATAATACAAATGACATCAATGAAGTCAACATTGAAGGATATATGAGCAACTGTAAGTACACTGTGATTTAATTCAATTTTTTCAACACATGGTGTATGTTAATACTATTTGATGAAAGGATGAAATAATTGTTTGTTCTATATTAAAAGAAATATACTCTTACCAAACTTGATTCACAAGCAAATTTAAATTAATATTGGTTACCTTATAACTTACAAATATCTAATCCAAATTTCTTCCTTGTATGCACAAATTCATGAAATGAATATGTACAAAACTATTATGCAATTGTATTCATATGTATGAATTAGGGATTTCAAAATTGTCAAAAATTGATATTCGAATATTCGGTAGGAGTATTCGAATATATTCGATAAAATAAATACATTTTGCATTATAAATTATATTTTTTTTAACTCTCCTGTTAGCCAGTATATGTTGCATGTCATTATTTTGGAATTAAGTTTTACGCAGAGTATTGTAAACGCAAACTAATTATATTTAAAAATTGTACAGAGTACATGAAGAGTAAACATCTAAAATGTAATGATTTTTTTTTTTTGCAAATTCAAAAGCTTCTTTAGTATTTTACAGATTAACTGATCGTCCTACCAAAGTCTACACGACTTACTCCAATTTATACCAATTTAAACAAGTATCAACTGAAGAACAATTAAAATCAATTAATTTTAGTGAGGTTATTTCCCGATATTTATTTTTAATGATATATACATGAACAAAGGATCCATGTGTTTTGTGTAAAACTGTGTCCTTACAACAATACAAACTGATTGTACGTTTTTGGGTACTGTTATACCACTGATTAAATGATCAAAGAATAATTTATTCTGATATTTAAACTCTTCACAGTTTTAAACTAATCCTAGGACTGTCTTTTAATTTTTTTTTAAAAAAATCAAATCTTATTCATGTCAACTGTACAAACTTCATTCAATTTCAAATAAAACTTGTCAGATTTTTCTCTCTATTAAATGCTTATACTTAAAAACTGAATATTCGAATCTCAAATTTGTATTCGAATATCAACTCATCGAATGAATATTCGAATATTCGAATATTCGTTGACATCCCTAGTATGAATTATTCAAGAAAGTTGCATATAAGGCCTATAAATAACTATAAATAGAAGTACTAGAACCCAGTGTATAGCAATGAACTATATAAGCGAAATGATTAGGAAATAATCTTTATTCTTTTGTTTTTATTATCTTTTTTAACACAAAGGTTATGTACCAGAAACAGGAGGCAGTTACAAAATTAATAAATGAAGACAGAAAACTTGCAAGTGATTGTGCATGAGAACAGACAGTATCTGTACCAAACAGTATTCTTTTGAAAGGAAATTATGTTAAAGAACTTGGGGATCAGAAGTTTTTGGAGTTTGTGATATGGTAAATTCACTAAATTGTTTAGGCTGCCTTTATCTTATAATGGTTATACATGTATTACCGCGGTACTTAAAATATTTTTGAGGCATTTTTTTCAAGGTGTAATTACTAGCAATTGGTTTAGAATTCATTAAATACATGATAGTGAAAACTTCTATGTTTATACTTATACATGTATTTGTTTTCATATAATGATTTTAAATAAGGTATACATGTATGTTTTTTTTTTATTCCAGGGAAAAAGTTGAAGATGATTATTTCAAGTGTCACTTTTTATACCCATTTTCTTGACTGGACAGCCATAACACCACATCTGATGAAAAAAGAATGCATGGAAACATTAAGTCTCGGTGTTTCTACAAAATTGTTATATAAAATTTTTTTTTCTTTTTTAGCTCACCTGAGCCGAAGGCTCAAGAGAACTTTTCTGATCACATTTTGTCCGTCGTCTGTCTAGCTGTCTGTCCGTCCGTCTGTTAACTTTTCACATTTAGAATTCTTCTCAAAAACCACTGGGCCAATTTTAACCAAACATGGCACAACGCATCCTTAGGTAAAGTGGATTTTTGTATTGCTAAAATAAAGGGCAAAGACCCCTCACAAGGGGAGATAATCAAGAAAATACAAAAATAAGGGGGGTCATTAAAAAATTTTCTTCTCAAGAACCACTGGGCCAGAAAAGTTGAAACTTATGTGGAAGCATCCTTGGGTAGTGTAGATTCTAATTTTTTTCAAATCATGACCCCCGGGGGAAGGGTGGGGCCACAATGGGCAATCAAATTTTTACATAGAAATGTATAGGAAAAATATTTTATAATCTTCTTCTCCAGAACCATTGCGCCAGAAACCCTGAAACTTATGTGGAAGCATCCTGGTGTAGTGTAGATTCTAAATTGTTAAAAACATGACCCCACAAGGGGTTGGGGGCGAGGTCGCACTAGGTATTACAATGGGGAAATTGGGTAAAGAACGGCATCACCAATGCTGCTCAGGTGGGCCATGTGGCCCATGAGCCTCTTGTTACATTTTTTGATCTATAAATACAAATTTTGGATAATGTTCAGAATTAAGATTTTCTTGCTTAATAATTTTTAAAAAAGACTGTATTTAATAATAAAAAAGTTGTTATATGTACTGTAGATCACATAATTTTTGCAATACCTTATTTTGCAACATTGTCATTGACTCTTTTTTTAGACAGACAATTTTTTCACAAATTGATTTCAGTGTGCTCTTTAATCTCAAGAAATACTATTATATGTGAGATTTAATTTTTTGAGAGCACAATGTCTTGGGTAATTATGGAAAAATAATGTTTTCATGAATAAAAATGATTTACAGAATACACATGAATATGTACATGTTTACAGATTGTTAGACTATGCATTAATGATTTTTAATGCTGTGTTACAATAGTTATAGTCAGTTTAAATCCAGTACCTTATTCCATTTTGTATGTAGTATTTGAAAATATTGATTACTAGGATAAGTTTTCGTATGTTGTTGGTGTTGCAAGGTCTTAATGATGCATACTAGTATGTGCCAGTCTAGAATTTTCTTGTTTTTCCTCAAGATAATAGCATTAATCCAATCCCAAAAATTTATTTTGCTTGGTTATACTGTGTAAGTATGGAAACCATGAAAGTTTTTTTAAATACAATAATTTTGCCTATACCTATTTCTTTGAGATCAAACATTTTTATTGTTTTTCTTAACTTGTTATTAAAGTTTGGTCATGTTACACCTAGAATAAGTGAATATTTTGCATTTTTCAGCATTTAAAATGGTTTCCAAATATACCCATATTTACCACTGACTTATATATTTACTTAACATTTTCTGTGTATCATAAATTGCGACAAGGTATGTAGTTTTTGTGAGAATGATTTGTTGGTTTTTCCTATATTTTTCTTCTTCTAATTTTTCAAAATTTTCTGGCTGTTTCCATGGCAACCAAGATTCTTAACAATCAAATTTTATTTGATATATAATTCTGGTGTCAATTACTACTAATGGGCAGAGTTTCATCAGAATCAGTGCATGACAAAGAAGTTTAATTGTTTGTAGAAAATGGCTATTAAAGAGCTAATTTTTGCTAGATTTTGAGTTATCTGCCCTTTGTAAAGGATCATTGAGAAAGAGTAATAAGTCAAATAATTCTTATTTATTTTATTTAATAGCTTTAAAAATATAGAAACTATTTATTATCCATTTGATTCGTCATATTTAATAGAATATTTTTCCGAAAAAATAACAAAACATGTTTCTTGGATGATAAAGGCCACAGCTTTAATAATTGTTTCAATGACAAATGTCAGACAAGCATTTAACAATCATTGGGTGCCACACACCTAAATTGATAACGAGCGTTATGGCACCTCGCCTTCTAGGGTAATCCATAGCAAGGCGTAACAATATGTATAAATCGACTCCTAGGGTACCCCTTAGCGAGTCAGCTGGGATATGTAATTGCCTCCTAGGGGATTCCTTAGCGAGGCACCTGTTATACTGAACAGGTAAGCCCACTATACTGAGTAGGGCAAAGATGACCACCCGTTATACTGAACAGGTAAGCCCACTATACTGAGTAGGGCAAAAATAACCACCCGTTATACCGAACGGGGTACGAGGTTACTGTTATACCGAACAGATCCCTCACACAAGCTCCTAGTGCACTCCATAGCAAGCTTGTATTGGCTCCTAGGGTAGCCTTAGCGAGCCACAACATGCTCTACAAATCATGTAAAATAGATAATCATACATAAACAATAATTAATATAATGATGACAAATGTCTCTGCTTGTCTGACATATCCGTAAAGCTGCGACAGCGACATTTCGTCAGTCCTCAGTCTCATTGCCAGTAGATCACAATCTTGCGCACATAAACATAAAACATCCATAGTTAATTGTAACCTGAAAAATACAAATAAACAGCAGAAACAACAGCATCTCAAAGTCTTAACATGTTTAAGGTAGCAATTTATCAACATCTAAGATTTAATTTCTCATTAAGTGGGAGTGGTGGGTGGGAAACAATTATCAAAAGTGCAGAAACGCTGGGAAAGCTATCGAGCAAGAGGAGGAAAACGCCACGTGCGCC
This sequence comes from Saccostrea cuccullata, assembly GCF_032062105.1. Classification (NCBI taxonomy): domain Eukaryota; kingdom Metazoa; phylum Mollusca; class Bivalvia; order Ostreida; family Ostreidae; genus Saccostrea; species Saccostrea cuccullata. Next base: position 11,664 of record NW_026926893.1, on the reverse strand, counting down.
CCTCTTTTATACTCGCGGCAATCGGGGGAAAGTGTCAAAAGACCTACCCCCTGTGTTTTTCGGAAATCAATTAAATGCGTTTAATTAGCAATTGCTTTAAACGACCTTAATAGAATATTTTTCCGAAAAAATAACAAAACATGTTTCTTGGATGATAAAGGCCACAGCTTTAATAATTGTTTCAATGACAAATGTCAGACAAGCATTTAACAATCATTGGGTGCCACACACCTAAATTGATAACGAGCGTTATGGCACCTCGCCTTCTAGGGTAATCCATAGCAAGGCGTAACAATATGTATAAATCGACTCCTAGGGTACCCCTTAGCGAGTCAGCTGGGATATGTAATTGCCTCCTAGGGGATTCCTTAGCGAGGCACCTGTTATACTGAACAGGTAAGTCCACTATACTGAGTAGGGCAAAGATGACCACCCGTTATACTGAACAGGTAAGCCCACTATACTGAGTAGGGCAAAAATAACCACCCGTTATACCGAACGGGGTACGAGGTTACTGTTATACCGAACAGATCCCTCACACAAGCTCCTAGTGCACTCCATAGCAAGCTTGTATTGGCTCCTAGGGTAGCCTTAGCGAGCCACAACATGCTCTACAAATCATGTAAAATAGATAATCATACATAAACAATAATTAATATAATGATGACAAATGTCTCTGCTTGTCTGACATATCCGCCACTCAGAGATGTCTATACATCTCTGCCACCCAACAAATAAAATTTAAGAGGAGATAAAAGCTTCTATGGCTGATTGAAAAGTGTTTGTTATAATTGCACAGCGCGGTAAAGCCCCTCCTCCGAAAACTCTATATCAGGGTGATTAATAACACTGCCGTTTACTGATGCGACCGCCCTACGAGCAGCTCTATTAACTCGTTTTCGCTTCCGTTCGACGGAACATATGTCACGACCCCCTATCCATTTCCGACGCGGGAGTATATCAGACCATATCATTTTACAGCTTGGTAATCTGTTTGTCATTAAACATATATCGTGCTCTATTCTGGTACATAACACCTCGCTTTTAATTGAAGTGATATCATTCCCCCCAAGGTGTATAACTAAATATGCTGGAGGAGGACATTTTGTTAACTTTTGCTCCATCGAGTCAATAAGATCCCCCCATTTCATGCCCCTTTTGCCAATCCAGGTTACCTGAACGCCTAAATTTTCCAAGCGTAAGTTAGTAGTCAGATTTGTAGCCGCCCATCTACATGCCCAGTAAACAATTGAAGATCCCACAATCCATACATGGTGTTCTAAAGAAGCAATAAATAATATGGTAAATACAATTCATCTACAAAGCTCACATCATATCTAATCTGATATACTTTAGGAATGCGCTTGATTTCCAGCGTCCCAGTAATTGGATTTTGTCATGTGATACCCCTTTCAAGGCAAGGCACGTTGCACCTCCAATTCTAAACGAATGTGATTTGTAAGCAGAAATTGGGTGATTAATTTTGGAGAGGGTTTTTCTCAGGACGGCGTTAAACTGATATCTAGTTAGCGGGGATTTATTGCTATGCACAAATAATGAACCCTCAACACGTGGTCTCACTGAAAGAAATTTTTTCAAGTTATTTACTGGGCAAATGTTTCCTTGATGAATAGACGGTAATAAAATATTGATACCTTTTCCTGTTTGATCCGTTTTAGAGAATCTTACAGAAATAGAGGCGCAAGTAACGCTCTTTGACGTACAAAATTTTATATCCTTAATAGTTAAGGGTACATGGGCACAATGCTCCGAGGTATACACTAACTCCTCTACCCTAAATAGGCCGTAAAAGGCCAAGGTAAAAACTGATCTAAACAAGAATGTTTCATATTCCGAATAACACACTTGATTTAGAGCGCCACAGATCTTAACGAGAAGCTCCTCCGAAATAGGTGCTCTGTGGTCTTTCGTTCTATTTAATCTTCGCAACCCTTCCAAAGCTTTCCTAACTATGAATAACTCTGCCGGGTCGGTCCATTGTCTCAGTTTGTGTACATAGCTAATACCCGAAATATAGGATGAAACTGTTGAAGCTGCTGAGCCCTTGCCTGAGTGATATGCTATAAATAACAGAATATGGTTTGAAGGGACTGGCCATTTATCAGGTAGTTTTGTCAATATTCTGAAATCTTTAAAATTCTTTAAAGCTTGTAAGTACACAGCCCTGGTGTTTGCTGAAATGCTTGCATCTAACAATCGAGTGATTTCGTCTCGAAAATAGTCCAAAGTGCCTCTGGAAATGGTGTCGGCTGACTGTCTGCGTCCGGAGCCAACTTGTGAAATCGCTGAAATTGTAAACGTGACAAACTGTCCGTCAATGAATTCTGAACGCCCGAGACGTGCTGCGCTTTAAATGAAATGTTCAACTGCAAGCATTTTAGAACGAATTTGCGCAACATGATCATTACTAATTCTGATTTTGATGTCATCGAATTCACAATATGTACCACTGATTGATTATCAGATCTAAATAAAACTTTTTTGTTTCGCAGCTTTTCCCCCCATAAAATTACTGAAACAAGCAAGGGAAAAAATTCCAACACAGTGATATCCTTAGTATAGCCCTTATTGAACCAAAACTCTGGCCATACCCCGTAGGTCCATGCACCGCTAAAATAAATTCCCAAACCATTTCCTCGACGTGCCGAGCTATCTGAAAAAAGTTCTAAATCTATGTTAGATACCCAAAACTTTTCTTGGAATACCACAAAACCGTTAAATTTGTCAAAAAATTCCAGCCATACAAGTAAATCCGCTTTTATCTCTTTTGTTACTCTTAAATGATGATAGGGTTGAGACAAACCACGTGTTGCATTTGACAGCCGCCTGCAGAAAGTGCGACCTGGAGGAATTGCTCTGCAGGCAAAATTTAGATATCCTATTAGAGATTGCATGGTTTTCAAGTTCGTTTTCGATTTCTTCAATATGCCTTCAATAATCATGCTGATTTCATTCACCTTTTCTTCCGGCAACCTGACCTGCATTTTTTGCGTATCAATTTCAAGCCCAAGAAAAGTAATAACCTCGTGTGGACCCTCGCTTTTTTCCCATGCTATTGGGACCCCTAATTCTTGACAGGCCTGTATGAAAGTTTCTACTATCATTTGACACTCGTCTGTCGTATAACCCCCGAACAAGAAATCGTCTTAATAGTGTAGGACTTCTCTAGAAGAAGCTCGCTCGCGCACAAGCCACTCTAGAAACGAGGAAAATTTTTCGAATGTAGCGCACGATATAGAACACCCAAAGGGGAGGCATTTGTCAAAATAATAACAGCCGTCAAACTTGAAACCCAGAAGTTCAAAATCACCGGGCCAAATGGGCATTAATCTGAAAGCGCTTTTGATATCCGATTTGGCTAGGTAAAATCCGCGCCCAAGACGTTGAACCATGCTAATGGCCTCGTCAAATTTTGTGTAATTGACAGAACAAAGCTCTTCGTCAATAAAATCGTTGACGGAATTATTGGTAGGGTATGAGAGGTGATGAATTACCCTGAATTCCCCCTCCGCTTTCTTGGGCACTACTCCCAGTGGCGAAACTCGCAAATTTGACATAGGTCGTGATTTAAATGGGCCAGCCATCCTTCCCTTATCAATTTCTTTTTTGATATTGACTCTAGCTACATCTGCATGTTTATAAAAAGAGGGCAAATTAGGTGCTTCTGTTTTTTCTCGAGGACCCCGGTAATGCAATCGAAAACCAAATTGAAAACCATTCATAAGTTCTTTTGCTACTTCTAAATTCGGATAATTTGTAAGAAAAATTTTTAAAACTGCAGTGTTTATAGGGGAATTTGCTAATTTAAAGTTTTTGACCTTTATTGGTTGCAGCAGTGCTGTTTGATGCTTTTGAGGTACGAAAAGTATCATTTTTTGCACAACTCGATTTTGGGTGCTTTCCTTTACAAAGAGAACATAGATGCGCAAATTTGCAATTGGCTGTAATGCAACGACCTCTATTGTAACCAAAGCATACACCAGTTTGGTTTGGTGTGTGCGATGCAGCGAGGCTAGGTTCCGGCCTGGGTGGGACAGCGATCAAACGTAGCCATAAATCAGGATTTAATTTTGCCCAATTTTGGTAAGATATTGCTTGACGAACTCTAAATTGCTCGTCGTAATTTCTCCATCCCATGCCCGGAAATTTCCTCGCTGCATCGCGAATGACAAACATATATTGAACCAATTCGGCTGCCCTCACTGGGTGCCTTTGAATATATATGTGCATATATAACAGAAAAGCATCAGTCCATCTATCGATGGTTGTTATCTTCTCATTCAAAACTTTGGGCTTAGCCTCGAGTTCCCCCTTATCATTTAAGACGAAATTACTACCCGCAGCGAACTGCTGCAGTTCAGCGCTTCCCTTTGTAAGCAGGGCTAAGTTTATATAGTTCCCCGCCCAAATTTTTTGTTTTAAAGCCATTGGAACATGGGCACCTATATCGTCCCCAGCGCAAACCACCATGTTTGGCATCGCCCCGAAATTGTCTGCCGTTGACAGGGCAGCTTCCTCCGGGACAGGCCACGAAGTAGAGAAATCTAATTGCCTACCCGTATGGTTGGTACCGAGCGGCACATGCTCCTCCGCCATTCCCGTGGAGGCTTGGATATTTTCCTCCCAGCCCTGGGTACTTGTACCAATCCCCTCGGTCTCAGGGGCTGCCCTGGTGTCGGCGTGGTGGACAGCGGTTAGGTTTCTCCTCCCCCCTCTGTCCTGCTGCCGCCTGGCTCCCTTGGTCCGCCTGCTTGCCATGGTGGACTTGGCAGTGGCTTGGGACTTTCTGGCTCTAATGGGTGGCATGATTTTTTGATTTTGCTGCACCGCTCTCGGAGGCTTTAAAACAATTATCAAAAGTGCAGAAACGCTGGGAAAGCTATCGAGCAAGAGGAGGAAAACGCCACGTGCGCCCCTCTTTTATACTCGCGGCAATCGGGGGAAAGTGTCAAAAGACCTACCCCCTGTGTTTTTCGGAAATCAATTAAATGCGTTTAATTAGCAATTGCTTTAAACGACCTTATAAGAGAAAAAATCTTTGGAAAAAAATATTATTAAACAGCTAGTGTCTGGTAAAAAATTGAAAAAAAAATGAATTATTTGGCAAAATACCAATTTTCGACGTTAAAAATACTGAAAACGAATAAAATACCCACTCTACTTTTTATAAAAGTTGAATAATATCATTATAGGGTTTTTTTTTTAAAAATTTCAATTGATTTTATTTCATATTGCCTGCATTCCTTGAAAGGCGTCTTGAAATATTGGGTAAAAATGGCCATTTTCAAAATGTAAGAATTTGGTCTCTGAGCCAACAATGGAAGAATTTGCAGTGACATGTAGATTTTTTTATATTTGTGTGATATATTGCTCAATATGTTCTATTCGTAAAATGTATTATTTATTTTAAAATAATAGAGATGATTATTCTATATGAATTGAATTTTATTGCTTTTTTATGCTTGAAATGGGATTAAATGGGGCCAAAATCTATTGTACTGTAGAACACATAATTTTTGCAATACCTTATTTTGCAACATTGTCATTGACTCTTTTTTTAGACAGACAATTTTTTCACAAATTGATGTCAGTGTGCTCTTTAATCTCAAGAAATACTATTATATGTGAGATTTAATTTTTTGAGAGCACAATGTCTTGGGTAATTATGGAAAAATAATGTTTTCATGAATAAAAATGATTTACAGAATACACATGAATATGTACATGTTTACAGATTGTTAGACTATGCATTAATGATTTTTTAATGCTGTGTTACAATAGTTATAGTCAGTTTAAATCCAGTACCTTATTCCGTTTTGTATGTAGTATTTGAAAATATTGATTACAAGGATAAGTTTTCGTATGTTGTTGGTGTTGCAAGGTCTTAATGATGCATACTAGTATGTGCCAGTCTAGAATTTTCTTGTTTTTCCTCAAGATAATAGCATTAATCCAATCCTAAAAATTTATTTTGCTTGGTTATACTGTGTAAGTATGGAAACCATGAAAGTTTTTTTTAAATAGAATAATTTTGCCTATACCTATTTCTTTGAGATCAAACATTTTTATTGTTTTTCTTAACTTGTTATTAAAGTTTGGTCATGTTACACCTAGAATTAGTGAATATTTTTCATTTTTCAGCATTTAAAATGGTTTTCAAATATACCCATACTTACCACTGACTTTTTTCTTAACATTTTCTGTGTAGCATAAATTGCAACAAGGTGTGTAGTTTTTGTGAGAATGATTTGTTGGTTTTTCCTTCATTTTATTTTTTTTTCCTCATTTTTTCAAAATTTTCTGGCTGTTTCCATGGCAACCAAGATACTTAACTATCAAATTTTATTTGATATATATTTCTGGTGTCAATTAATACTAATGGTCAGAGTTTCATCAGAATCAGTGCATGACAAAGAAGTTTAATTGTTTGTAGAAAAGGTCTATTAAAGAGCTAATTTTGCTAGATTTTGAGTTATCTGCCCTTTGTAAAGGATCATTGAGAAAGAGTAATAAGTCAAATAATTCTTATTTATTTTATTTAATAGCTTTAAAAATATAGAAACTATTTATTATCCATTTGATTTGTCATATTTATAAGAGAAAATATCTTTGGAAAAGAAATATTATTAAACAGCTAGTGTCTAGTCAAAAATTGAAAAAATGAATTATTTGGCAAAATGCCAATTTACGAAGTTAAAAATACTGAAAACCAATTAAATACCCACTCTACTTTTTATAAAAGTTGAATAATATTATTATAGGGTTTTTTAAAAATTTCAATTGATTTTATTTCATATTGCCTGCATTCCTTGAAAGGCGTCTTGAAATATTGGGTAAAAATGACCATTTTCAAAATGTAAGAATTTGGTCTCTGAGCCACCAATGGAAGAATTTGCAGTGACATGTAGATTTTTTTTATATTTGTGTGATATATTGCTCAATATGTTCTATTCGTAAAATGTATTATTTATTTTAAAATAATAGAGATGATTATTCTATATGAATTGAATTTTATTGCTTTTTTATGCTTGAAATGGGATTAAATGGGGCCAAAATCTATTGTACTGTAGAACACATAATTTTTGCAATACCTTATTTTGCAACATTGTCATTGACTCTTTTTTTAGACAGACAATTTTTTCACAAATTGATGTCAGTGTGCTCTTTAATCTCAAGAAATACTATTATATGTGAGATTTAATTTTTTGAGAGCACAATGTCTTGGGTAATTATGGAAAAATAATGTTTTCATGAATAAAAATGATTTACAGAATACACATGAATATGTACATGTTTACAGATTGTTAGACTATGCATTAATGATTTTTTAATGCTGTGTTACAATAGTTATAGTCAGTTTAAATCCAGTACCTTATTCCGTTTTGTATGTAGTATTTGAAAATATTGATTACTAGGATAAGTTTTCGTATGTTGTTGGTGTTGCAAGGTCTTAATGATGCATACTAGTATGTGCCAGTCTAGAATTTTCTTGTTTTTCCTCAAGATAATAGCATTAATCCAATCCTAAAAATTTATTTTGCTTGGTTATACTGTGTAAGTATGGAAACCATGAAAGTTTTTTTTAAATAGAATAATTTTGCCTATACCTATTTCTTTGAGATCAAACATTTTTATTGTTTTTCTTAACTTGTTATTAAAGTTTGGTCATGTTACACCTAGAATTAGTGAATACTTTGCATTTTTCAGCATTTAAAATGGTTTTCAAATATACCCATATTTACCACTGACTAACATATAATTTTCTAAAAATTTCCTGTGTAGCATAAATTGCAACAAGGTGTGTAGTTTTTGTGAGAATGATTTGTTGGTTTTTCCTTCATTTTATTTTTTTTCTCATTTTTTCAAAATTTTTTGGCTGTTTCCATGGCAACCAAGATACTTAACTATCAAATTTTATTTGATATATATTTCTGGTGTCAATTAATACTAATGGTCAGAGTTTCATCAGAATCAGTGCATGACAAAGAAGTTTAATTGTTTGTAGAAAAGGTCTATTAGAGAGCTAATTTTTGCTAGATTTTGAGTTATCTGCCCTTTGTAAAGGATCATTGAGAAAGAGTAATAGACGACTTTCACATTTACAAAAGTTATTCCCCTTTGTTGGGTCAATCCGGGGTCAACCGGCGTAAGACGCTGTTTTCCCTCTATAACCTTACCAACTTTATGGGCCAGTATCTTAGAAATAAAATCGTCATGAATATGCCCATTATGTTTTTCACGTTGCCCCATACACTGGCAATACAGGTACAGATAGAAATTGTCCGATAACGTTTGAAGATTGAAAATATTAACAGGTAACTTACAAAGGACAAAGTGGGGAAAATGAGCATTACGCCGACAACGGGAGATAACTCTCAGGAATGTGAAATTCGTCTATAAGTCAAATAATTCTTATTTATTTTATTTAATAGCTTTAAAAAAATAGAAACTATTTATTATCCATTTGATTTGTCATATTTATAAGAGAAAAAATCTTTGGAAAAAAATATTATTAAACAACTAGTGTCTGGTAAAAAATTGAAAAAAAAAATGAATTATTTAGCAAAATACCAATTTTCGACGTTAAAAATACTGAAAACGAATAAAATACCCACTCTACTTTTTATAAAAGTTGAATAATATTATTATAGGGTTTTTTAAAAATTTCAATTGATTTTATTTCATATTGCCTGCATTCCTTGAAAGGCGTCTTGAAATATTGGGTAAAAATGACCATTTTCAAAATGTAAGAATTTGGTCTCTGAGCCACCAATGGAAGAATTTGCAGTGACATGTAGATTTTTTTTATATTTGTGTGATATATTGCTCAATATGTTCTATTCGTAAAATGTATTATTTACTTTAAAATAATAGAGATGATTATTCTATATGAATTGAATTTTATTGCTTTTTTATGCTTGAAATGGGATTAAATGGGGCCAAAATCTATTGTACTGTAGAACACATAATTTTTGCAATACCTTATTTTGCAACATTGTCATTGACTCTTTTTTTAGACAGACAATTTTTTCACAAATTGATTTCAGTGTGCTCTTTAATCTCAAGAAATACTATTATATGTGAGATTTAATTTTTTGAGAGCACAATGTCTTGGGTAATTATGGAAAAATAATGTTTTCATGAATAAAAATGATTTACAGTATACACATGAATATGTGTATGTTTACAGATTGTTAGACTATGCATTAATGATTTTTTAATGCTGTGTTACAATAGTTATAGTCAGTTTAAATCCAGTACCTTATTCCGTTTTGTATGTAGTATTTGAAAATATTGATTACTAGGATAAGTTCCTGTGAAAAGTTTTCGTATGTTGTTGGTGTTGCAAGGTCTTAATGATGCATACTAGTATGTGCCTGTCTAGAATTTTCTTGTTTTTCCTCAAGATAATAGAATTAATCCAATCCTAAAAATTCATTTTGCTTGGTTATACTGTGTAAGTATGGAAACCATGAAAGTTTTTTTAAATAGAATAATTTTGCCTATACCTATTTCTTTGAGATCAAACATTTTTATTGTTTTTCTTAACTTGTTATTAAAGTTTGGTCATGTTACACCTAAAATTAGTGAATATTTTTCATTTTTCAGCATTTAAAATGGTTTCCAAATATACCCATATTTACCACTGACTTTTTTCTTAACATTTTCTGTGAAGCATAAATTGCAACAAGGTGTGTAGTTTTTGTGAGAATGATTTGTTGGTTTTTCCTTCATTTTATTTTTTTTTCTCATTTTTTCAAAATTTTCTGGCTGTTTCCATGGCAACCAAGATACTAAACTATCAAATTTTCTTTTATATATATTTCTTTTTATGCTTGAAATGGGATTAAATGGGGCCAAAATCTATTTTTGTCGGTTACCATGGCAACCAAGGTAGTAAACTTAATTTTGAATGTTGATTATGTCATAATGTTTGGGCATTAATCACCTGAAAAAGTTTCATGGAATTCGCTCATGGTGTGTGCCACAGCCCTACGGTAAGATTTTTGTCCTTACAGAGAATTGATGTAAAAATTTTAGTAAAAAGAATACACGTAAAAGACCGACCGAAAAAAGGCTCAAAGAAATCGACTTTAAAGAAGTACATAGTTTAAGAAAAATAATTCCTGAGTAGAAATCTAAATTTGTTAATATAATGGCGCTCTGCATTAATACATGTAAACTGTGTCAACAGAATATGAATCTGCTTCAACTGCACATGTACAAGTACGTTTACGCTAAGCTCTCACTTATACACATGTAAACATTTATATATCGGATACTTACAAAACCTGGTATTAATTATCGAACATTGAATGATAAAATTCTTTGTTTTTCTTTGCAATACAAGTTACAAAAAATAATAAACAAATATTAAAAGAGTGAAATGAGACTTTTCCGACTAAATAAATATAAATCATTGCTATTAAACTTCGTGTGTACTGTTTCTAATGGAAATGAATTATTAAACCCTGAAAATTAATTTAGACTTACCCGTTATCTCATATAAGGCATATTAGAAGGGCGGGATGTTGAAAGTACGTAACCAACATAAAATTAGATAAACATGATTTAACCAAATAGCCCAAAATAGTATTGACTTCTTAAATAAAGTAATAAATTTATGGAATGAAATCGATTAATACTATAAATTGATTCGGTACAATACATTTAGTAAACTCGTCTTGCATGGTCACGGCGGAATCAGATTCCTTTTGTTATTATTATAGTAAAATACCGTAACAAAAATTAATGCAAGTATATTTTCATAGTTTAGAATGTTAGAATTCAATCTTTTCCACGATCAAAGAAATTGTTTTCTAGAATTAATTCTGTCTGTAACCCGATGATTCGAAAGATCATGTATCATAAGCGCAGTATTTGTTTTAAAAAGTTTATTATTAAAAGACTTGTTTACATAATCATTAGGGAAACATCGTACAAATTTAATAAATCAGCGGATTGAGTTAAGAGACTTTGTTGATTAAATTGATTTATATGTTTTTTTAATTTAAATTCAAGCAAGGAAATGATTTATTTTTAAGTCCATATATTGTACAATTATTTAATTGATTTAGAAAAAAATCTTTTATGAGTGTAGTTCACACAAGGTATGAACAAAATCCCGAAAATAGATACTGTTTGACACCAGGTGAGAGATCAGTTCAGGTATGTTGATGGTGAATACACATGGGCCAAGGTGTCATTTAGGGGGATAGGGGAGAAGGGGGAGGGCGTGTTGACCGCACAGGAAGGTGGTGTGCTGATTAGAGAGGAACACATACGTGTCAGTTTTCTGGTAAGGAAAGCTCTTCGATTTCACTAGACGAAAGACCACCTTTAAGCAAACGCTTAATGGTACATGTAGCTTAATGGTGACTTAATGATGCTTAATGAAGTTAACTTCATTAAGCCACCATTAAGCTGCAACTTACAGGTGCTTAATGTCCAAACTTCATTAAGATACCATTAAGCCACCTTTAAGCCGAGCTTAAAGGTGACTTAATGGTTAAATATTATTAAACTTTTACGTATCTTATATCGCATCTTTGATCTAACTTTTTAAGTTATTTCAATGTCATTTACACAATTTTTTTTTTTGGTGATCTATAAATTTGTCTCGATCGTCAATTTTATATAACA